>NW_027603175.1:15000-20000 GCF_053455715.1 Rhinoraja longicauda
AGGAGAGAGTGTGGGTGGGGAGAAAGGGGCTGTGGAGAAATCGGCGGTGGGGGGAAAAGAGGGGGATGGGGAGAGTGAGAGTGGGGCCGTGGGGGAGATGTGGGAGGGTGGGGGGAGGAGAGAGTGGGGTTAGGGGTGGAGGGAGTGTACTACTAAAGCTCAGATCTTGTATATATATCCGTATGTAATTCAAAAAATCCATAGCGCTATAGCGCGTCGATAAAGGCCCGAAATAAAGGCAAGCAGCCAGGTATTTCAGGAACGTTATATTTTATTGTACCTCGGTTATCAGACGGGTCGAGTCTGCCGGAATGGCTTCGCCCCCAAAACCTTGTCCTTATATACCTGGTCCCGGACCGCCTCCCTGGACTGGTCCATTCCCGTGCCGAGGGGTCGGTAGAAGTATGGCCCGACCCTTGGGAGCCGCCACAGTACCCCCCAGAACCGGAGGCACGAAACGCACTGGTGGTCGCACAACCCGACCGGACCGCGTACGGTAATCGGTCGACAGTGGGGCCGGCGGAGGCACGGTTGGAGGGACAGGTGGTGGGACCCGCAAAGGGGGGCGACCTCATGGCCGAGGCTGGGCAACCCGCACCGGTTGGTCGATGACTAAGTGGGCCGGCTTCAGGCGGTCAATTGACATGGCCTCCGGCCGGCCCCCCATGTCCAAGACAAAGGTTGTCTGTCCGTGCTCCAGCACCCGGTACGGGCCCTCATACGGCCTCTGGAGTGGCGTCCGGTGGGCGTCACGGAGATGACACCCCAATTGTGTGTGTGGGTCTGTGTGTGGGTGTTTGTGATCACCGTCTTTTATCTGCCCGCCCCGCCAAACTGAGGCCGAAACACTTGTCTTACTCTTACCCAATAACTCTCTCTCTCTCTCTCCCCCTCTCTCTCTCTCCCCCCCCTCTCTCTCTCTCTCTCTCTCTCTCTCTCTCTCTCTCTCTCTCTCTCTCTCTCTCTCTCTCTCTCTCTCTCTCTCTCTCTCTCTCTCTCTCTCTCTCTCTCTCTCTCTCTCTCTCTCTCTCTCTCTCTCTCTCTCTCTCTCCTCTCTGTGTGCTTGTGTTACAGTTCTTGGCGTTGTAATAAAAAAACAGATGACACCCCAATTGTGTGTGTGCGGGTCTGTGTTTGGGTCTGTGTTTGGGTCTGTGTGTGGGTGTTTGTGATCACCGTCTTTTATCTGCCCGCCCCGCCAACCTGAGGCTGAAACACTTGTCTTACACTTACCAATAACTCTCTTCCCCTGAAACGGGGTCGACGGCGGCCCCAGCTTGCTGTTGGCCTTCCGACGCCGCGGAAAAGACAGCTAGGGCTGCCAGGTCCTCCCGACGGGACATCCAAATTTGGTCAGCGCGCTCGCCCAGCCGCTGCGTGTCGGTGAAGGGGTCCTCTGCGAGCTGAGAACGGAGGTCGACGGGGAGCTGCCGCAGGTAGGCCTGCTTGAATAAAAAACAGGGCGGGTGGGTGCCCATAAGGGCGAGCATGTCCTCCAGAAGGGCCGACGGCCGTCGGTCCCCGAGCCCCCCCTGGCTCATAACGCGAGTTGCCCTCTCGGCGTCGCTGAGGCCGAACCTCCTGATAAGGAGGTCTTTCAGGCCCTTATATTTGTCATCCGCGGGGGGGGTCATTAAGGTAGGGATTTACTCGCCTTGCTGTCGCCTGGTCCAGGGCGCCGACGACGAAAAGTACTTCGTCAAGTCGACGGTTACCCCTCGCACAGCAAACTGTGCCTCTGCCTGCTGAAACCAGACCTCAGGCTCTTCGGTCCACAGGGTCGGGAGTTTGAGGGAGACGGCCTCGAGGTCGGCAGGGCCGGGTTGCGCGAGGGCGGCAGGACCGGGTTGTCCATTGTTCGACATCACTACGTGTGATGTCCGTCGAGGTCACCAATGTAGTGGCCTGGCGGAGGCCAGAGAAAAGGCAAGACGCCAGGCAGTGTTTAATTAGATTCTTTATTAGGCTGTGAGCTGGTGCCCACAGGGTAGTTCTCCAAGGGATGATCCACGCCTTCCCTTGGTCTGGCTTTTAACTCCTTTCACCTGTCCGTCACGTAACGAGGGGGCTGACCCGAGGAGTGGCCTGATCCGCCACACCGGGATGTTTAATGCAATAAAATCAATTGCAATAATTTTGAAAAACCTCTCAAATGTTAAATGCAACAAATGCATCGCATTAGAATAACTTTGCAGGCAGCTGCAATGTTAAATGCAGTGATGGCCTTGCGTTAAAGCTATCTAGCAGCTGTTCTGGAATATTAACTGCATTAAATTCATTGCAAAAATCCTGCAAAAACCTCTCAAATGTTAAATGCGACTAATGCATCGTATTAGAATAATGTTAAATGCAGCGATTGCGTTGCATTAAAGCAATATTGCAACACCCTAGGATGTTTAATGCAATAAAATTAATTGCAATAATTTTGCAAAACGACTCAAATATTAACTGCGACTAATGCATCGCATTGAAATAACTTTTCAGGCTGCTGTAATGTTAAATGCAGCGATGGCGTTGCATTAAAGTCATCTAGCGACCCCCAATGGATGTCAATTGCATTACATTAATTGCAATAATCTTGCAAAACGTCTTAAATGTTAAATGCAACCAACATATCGTATTAGAATAACTTTGCAGGCTACTGCAATGTTAAATGCAGCGCTGGCGTTGCATTAAAGCAAAATTGCAGCTATTCTGGGATTCCTGCTGGAACGACCGCAGGCAGTGAGAATGGGCCCGCACCTGTCCTCCACTATCACCCTGAGTACCGGCACACCACAGGGCTGTGTTCTGAGCTCCATGCTCTACTCCCTCTTCACACACGACTGTGTTCTTGCATTCGACACCAACACCATTGTCAAGTTTGCAGACGACACAACGGTGATCGGGCTTATCACCAACGGGGATGAAACAAACTATAGCGCGGAGGTGCAGAACCTGGCGGACTGGTGCTCGGATAACAACCTGTCCCTAAATACCACCAAGACCAAGGAGCTGATCATCAACTTCCGCAGGTCACATAACGGAGAATATGCCCCGATCTCTATCAACGGGGATAGTGTGGAGAGAGTATCCAGCTTCAAGTTTCTGGGCACTCACATTTCAGAGGACCTAACATGGTCCAATGACACTGCTGCGCTGGTCAAGAAGGCACAACAAAGACTGTTCTACTTAAGAACACTGAAAAAGTCTGGTCTACCCCAACAGCTGCTGACGACCTTCTACCGCTGCACCATAGAGAGCATCCTAACACATGGCATCCCTGTGTGGTACCTCAGCTGCACGGAGGCAGAGAGGAAAGCTCTACAGCGGGTAGTCCATAGAGCTCAGAGGGCCATCGGAACACAGCTACCAGACTTGGAGGGCATCTACATCACACGATGCCTCAGAAAAGCCACCAGCATCCACAAAGACTCTTCACACCCCTGCAACAGTCTGTTCGAACTCCTTCCATCGGGCAGACGATACAAGGCCTTCTACGCCTGCACCTCCAGACTCAGGAACAGCTTCATCCCCAGGGCCATAGCTGCTATGAACCGGTCCTGCTGAGCCGGATGGCCACAACGCATAGATCAAACTGTTACAATTGTTTTGTTTCGTTGGGTTGCTGTTGTCTAAATTACTTAAATTATTGCATCGTATGGGAGGCGCATTCCCAATCTCGTTGTACCCCTGGGTGCAATGACAATAAAGATATATTGTATTGTATTGTATCGTATTAAATGCATTAAAATCATTGCAATAATTTTGCAAAACGACTCAAATATTAAATGCAACTAAGGCATCGCATTAGAATTACTTTGCAGGCCACTGTAATGTTAAATGCAGCGCTGACATTGCATTAAAGCAATATTGCAACACCCTGGGATGTTTAATACCATAAAATTAATTGCAATAATCCTGCAAAACCTCTCAAATGTTAAATGCAACTAATGCATCGTATTAGGATAACTTTGCACACTCTTGCAATGTTAAATGCAGCGCTGTCGTTGCATTAAAGAAATATTGCAACCCCCTGGGATGTTTAATGCAATAAAATTAATTGTAATAATCCTGCAAAAACCTCTCAAATGTTAAATGCAACGAATGCATCGCATTAGGATAACTTTGCAGGTTTCTGTAATGTTAAATGCAGCGATCGCCTTGCATTAAAGCAATATTGCAACCCCCTGGGATGTTTAATGCAATAACATCCATTGCAATAATTTTGCAAAACGACTCAAATGTTAAATGCAACTAATGCATCGTATTAGGAAAACTTTGCAGGCCGCTGCAATGTTAAATGCAGCGTTCGCGTTGCATTCAAGCAATATTGCAGCCACCCTGGGCTGTTAAATGCATTAAAATCGTTGCATTTACAATAACCTTAGCAAAGCGAGACGAAGGGTGCGATCACTTAACTCCCATTGGCCGCAGCGCGTGTCCATCAAGGCGCCCGAAGTCCCGCCCGCGGCCAGGTGAATGGCTGGCGGGCGGGAGGGCGTGACGGGAATCGGAGGGGCGGGGCTTGGACTGGAGAGCGGGCGGCGGCGATTGGTCCGGGCGGCCGTCGGTCAGGGGTGGGCGGGCGACGCTGATTGGACTCGGCGGACGTCGGTCAGAGGGATGAGAAGGAACCCGCCCCCTTCTCTCTCCGGTCCGCGTTTGGAGACAACAGAGGGAGGGAGAAAGGGAGGGAGAGAGAGAGAGAGGGAGATGGAGGAGTGTGATCTGGGTGAGTGGGGGAGGGGGTGGGGGAGGGGGAGGGAGGGAAGGAGACAGGATTTGAGGGAGAAATTGGGAATTGAGTGAAAAAGAGAGAATGTGAAAATTGAGAAATGGAGAGAAAGAGGGAGGGAAGGAGGAAGGGAGGGAGGGAGAGAGCGGGGGAGGGGATGAGGGGAGGGAGGGAGGGAGGGAGGGAAGGAGACAGGATTTGGGGGAGAAATGGGGAATTGAGTGAAAAAGAGAATGTGAAAATTGAGAAATGGAGAGAAAGAGGGAGGGAGGGAGGGAGGGAG
>NW_027603176.1:0-19971 GCF_053455715.1 Rhinoraja longicauda
TGCATACTTGTTCAATCATCTAGAGTGGCTCAGCACGAGGTCAATGTTGCCAATGATTTCACTGGTGAAAATATATCTGAGCATTGTGCGACGGAACTGGGAACTGGTTGTTATGTGAGATGTCCTTGGAATGGATGATTCAAAGAAATTACCTGTGTGTGACGTCAGTGCAGTCAGTAATGGGTCTGGATAAGCAGTGACATTATCAGTGTGGTCAGTTATGGGTCGGGATAAGCAGTGACATTATCACTGATCTTATAATCTTATAGAAACATAAAATTCTTAAGGGATTGGACAGGCTGTATCGAGAAAATATGTTCCCGATGTTGGGGGAGTCCAGAACCGGGGGTCACAGTTTTAGAATAAGGACTGATGTGAGGATAAACGTTTTCACCCAGGGAGTTGTGAATCTGTGGAATTCTCTGCCACAGAAGGCAGTGGAGGCCAATTTACTGGAAGCTTTCAAGCAAAAGTTAGACATAGCACTTCGGGTCACGGAAAAAAGGGGTCACGGAAACAAGGGATATGGGGAGAAAGCAGGAACGGGTTACTGATTTAGGATGATCAGCCATGATCATGTTGAATGGTGGTGCTGGCTCGAGGGCCGAATGTCCCACTCCTTTTCTATTTTTCTATGTTTCTCTGTCTAAGCATCAGGTTGTGATGCTTCCATTTCATCTTAACTCCTGTGTTTTATATTTTATACCAAAGTGGATAACAAACCTATGTTTTGCATTATTGCAGATGTTTGACTGTAAAGGGTTAACGTACGTTCAGTATCTGTAATTAGTCTAATCTGCAATGAGCACTAACTCCATCTTGCTGCTCTATCCACGCTGGTAAACACGGCAGGTGAAGATGCATTCATTTGTGATTTTCATCTTAATTAACAATGGTTATAAATACCAATTGCCTCTCTCCGGCACACAATTTAAAGAATAACACATAATGCTGAAAATTAAAATGCAGCTGCAGATCTGAGATAGGTAGAGTTGAGCAATTGTGCTGTGCCATTCACCCAGTGGGGAATATTAGTTCCAGCCGGTAAACACAAGGCGAGGTTCTGTTCAATCTGCAGTTTCTACTTTTATTGAACTACTTCAGACCAGTTGACAGGTTGATGTTAATTCAAACCCACAGACTTGACAGCAAAGTCCGTCAGAGTTAATGACCAACTCACCCGTCTGGGCTGTCCACCGTGGTTTAAAAACATAGAAACATGGAAAATAGTTGCAGGAGTAGGCCATTTGGCCTTTTGAGCCTTAACCGCCATTAAATCAGTACCCCGTTCCTGCTTTCTCCCCATGAAGCTTTATTCCATTAGCCATAAGAGCCATATCTGACTCCCTCTTGAAAACCTCCCGTGTATTGGCCTCCTCTGCCTTCTGCGGCAGAGAATTCCACAGATTCACAATTCATCTCAACTGGGGAGGCCGATGACAGATCAGATTTTTCTCATCTCAGTAATAATTGAGCTACCCCTTATTCTTAAACTGTGATCCATGTTCTGGGCTTCCCCAACATCGGGAACATTTAAATACATCTAAACTGCCCAATCCCTTAAGAATTGTATACGTGTAAGAAGGAACTGTAGATGCTGGTTTAAACCGAAGACAGACACAAAAAGCCGTAGTAACTCAGCGGGACAGGCAGCATCTCTGGGGAGAAGGAATGGGTGGAGGCCCTTCCTCCGAATTGTATATGTTTCTACAAGATCCCCTCTCATCCCAAATTCCAGTGAATTTAAGAGAGCACTCACACAAACTCAGTCTGTATTTCTGTGCCTGTTTATTAATTAATACAAGAGAGAGTTTCTACCTTCCTGCTGGGTATAACTGGCACACATAGAAACTGAAAGAAACACTTCAATGATCAGAGACATATTAAAATGATCAACGTATATGACAGGCAGTTATATAATGTTGTTGCTTAAACTGTAAGTTTGATACAATTCGACACCTATTGGTGTTTAATTCCTCGGATTTCCAGGCTGGAGTTTAGTTTGAGGAGCGTGAAGCACCTGTTGGACACTTGCGAGGGAGATGAACAATGTGTCTCCGTTGTTGGTGACACCACCACCCAATACAGTATCGCCACTGTTGTGCAGTCAGTGATGTGTCTGCTATGTGGCTACAACTGGGGAGGCCGATGACAGAGCACATTAGAGATTACAGAACTGCTGATTCCAGTCATGAGAACAGCAGGGAAACAGGCCCTTCGGCCCGACTCGTCCGTGCAGACCGAGATGCTGTCTACGGTAATCTCATTCACTTGTATTTGTCCCATATTCGTCCATTCCTATCCGAAACAAACGGCTGTCCAAATGCTGTTTATTTGCTGTGATGGTATCGGTCCCCACCGCCTCAAATGAAAAGATTGCTCCATCTTTGAAGTCAGAATTCCCTTAAATCTCTCCCCTTTCGATTAAACGTAACTTCTCTGGGTTTAGAATCTCCCAGCCTGGGAAATAACTGTGACCATCTACTCAATCCTGCTGCGATTGACATAATTTATCAAGCCTCTGCAGGGTCGTCCCTCTGCATTCTTGCTCCAATGAGATCAATTCCACCCGATCAAATATGTGCTCAAACTAACGCTGTCCATTCCAGATAACACCCTCATGAATCTGTTCAGCACTGCCTCTGGCAATAGGACATCATTTGTATAATACGGTGACCAGAACTACACACAAAGGCCTTGCAGTTATTTGAAGTACGACTGAGGAGACCGCTGCACTTGGAGGAGCTGTTAAGTCTTGATTATTCATTATTTGGATGATCAGCTGTAGTGCAAGTGTATACACAATCAGACGCACATGGGAAGTGAATGGGGAGTTCAGAAGTGAGCACATCAGTGAGTTCAGAAGTGTCAGTACCGATGAACTGCAACCGAGGCAGAAAGGTGAATGAACTGTAGAACAAAGGGATCTAGGACGACAGGTATATAGTGTGTTGAAATAGGTACATAGCCTCACAAGTTGATAGTGTGATCAAAAAGGTTTTTGTGTCATTGGCCGTCTTCTGTCAGAGCATAGTGTATCGAGGTTATGTTGCCGTCGTGTAAGACGTTTGTGAGGCCGCATTTAGAGTATTGTGTTCAGTTGTGGGCACCATGATACAGGAAAGATGGTGCCAATCTGGAAAGGTGATAGAGGATATTTACGAAGATGTTACCAGGACCAGTGGGCCTGATCTGGAGGGACAGTTTCAGCAGGCTAGAACTATATCCCTTGGTGCATATATGCTAGTACTATATTCCTTGGTGCAGGAGGATGCGGGAAGATCTTCAACAGCTCAACAAAATAATGATATGAATAGATCTGGAAGACGCACAGAGAGGGGGAGGCAGGAACCAGGGGGGCTAGGTTTAAGATGAGGGGAGGGAAATTTCATCTGAACCTGAGGGGTGTTTTTCACACAAAGGGTGGTGGGTGTGTGGACCGAACTGCTAGAGGAGGTAGTTCAGCCCTGTACTCATAGAGTCATAGAGAGATATGGTGTGGAATCAGGCCCTTCGGCCCAACTTGCGCACATCAGCCCTCAGGCCCCATCTATACTAGTTCCACCTGCCTGCATTTGTTCCTTATCCCACCAAACCTGTCCCATTCCTGTCCCATTCCTGTACCCGACCTGTCTAACTTTTTCACAAATATAGGGATAGTCCCTGCCTCAAATACCTCCTCTGGCAGTTTGTTCCATACATCCACCACCCATTGTGTGAAAAAGTTACCCCTCAGATTCCTATTCAATAATTTCCCCTTCAACTTAAACGTATGTCCTCTGGACCTCGATTCTCCTACTCAGGGCAGGTGAAGCTAAGCATCGACCCGATCTATTCCTTTCATGATCTAAAACACGTCTATGAGATCACCCCTCGTCCTTCTGAGCTCCAAGAAGACAAAGCCCACCCAATTGATTCTGTCTTCAAACTAACGATGTCCATTCCAGATACCATCCCGGTGAATCTGTTCCGCATTGTCTCTGGCAACAGGGCATCATATCTATAATATGGTGACCAGAACTACACAAAAAAAGGCCTTGCAGATATGTGAAGTACAACTGAGGAGAGCGCTGGAACTTGGAAGAGCAGTTAAGTCTTGATTTTTCTTTATTTGGGTGCTCATTTGTAGTGTAAGTGTGTTCAGAATCAGACACAGATGGGAAGTGAAACATTCAGTGAGTTCAGAGGTGTCCGTACCAATCAGCATGGGGCAAATGTTGTCAAACGTGTCGCTGGTGAAAATATATTTGAGCAGCGTGCGATGGAACTGGTAAGCTGGTTGTTACAATATGTGAGATGTCCTTGGAATGGATGACACAAAGAACATACCTGTGTGTCACGTTAATGTGGTCAGTGATGGGTGTGGATAAGCAGTGACATTATCTGTGTGGTCAGTGATGGGTCTGGATAAGCAGTGACATTATCAGTGTGGTTAGTGATGGGTCTGGATAAGCCGTGACATTATCAGTGTGGTTAGTGATGGGTCTGGATAAGCAGTGACCTTATCAGTGTGGTCAGTGATGGGTCTGGATAAGCAGTGACATTATCAGTGTGGTCAGTGATGGGTCTGGATAAGCAGTGACGTTATCAGTCTGGTCAGTGATGGGTCTGGATAAGCAGTGACATTATCAGTAATTAATCTCGTCTCTAATGTGCTCTCACTGCATCTTGCTGTTCTATCCACGTTGGCCGGTGCAGACGTTTTTATCTGTTATTTTCATTTTAATCGGCAGTGATTAAAATGAGTAAATAACTTTCTCCGGCATACGAGTGATAGAGTAACACATAATGCGTCTCCTCCAACACTCCTCACTCTCTCTGCCTCTCTCCCTCCCCCTCCGTCCATTCTCTCTCCCCCATACTAACCCCCCTCTTGCTCCCCAATTTTCCGACCCTTTGACTTCCCACCTCCTCCCCTCTCTCCACACTCCTCCCCACTATCTCCCCACACCCCCATCTGTCCTGCCACACTCCAACCTCACTCCCCACACACATCTACCTCTCTCTCCACACCCCCTCTCTCCCCACTCTCTCTCACTCTCCACCTCTGTCTTTCTCCCCACACACTCACCACGCCTCTCATTCTGTGTCTCCACACTCCTCCCCCTCTGTCTCCCCCATTCCTCCCCCTCTCTCTCCCCACATCCCCCCTCATTCCCCACACACCTCCACCTCTATCTCCTCCCCTCTCTCCCCCATTCATCCATTCTCTGCCCCATCTCTCTTTCCCCACATACCTCCCCTCTCTCGCCTCAATCCTTCCTCTATATCTACCCTCCCCTTTCTCCGCCGCATTCCCCCACTCACTCCCCACTCCTCCACTCTCTCCCCACACTCCTCTTGTACCTCTTTCCCCTGTACCCCTCGCTCTCGCTACATTCATCCCCCACCCTTCTTTCACTCTCCCCCACTACTCCCCTCCATCCTCACATTCCTCTAACTCGCTCTCCACACTATCCTTCCTCCCTCTCTTTCACACTCCTCTCTCTCCGTATGCCCACCCCCTTCTCCCCACATTCCTCCCCTCTCAATTCCCACATTCCTCATTTCTCTCCACAATCCCCATCCTCCCTCAACACTCCTCCCTCTCTCTCTCTCACCACACACCTTCCTCTCTCTCACACCCATCTCCTCTCCCTCTCCCCCACTCTCCCCCACTCCCCCCTCCATCCCCACATTCATCCCACTCTCGCTCCACACAATCCGTCCACCCTCTCTCTCACACTCCTCCCTCCCCATCCCCTCAACCCCACCTCTCTCCCCACAGTCCTCCCCGTCATTCTCCCCACACTCCACCTCTCTCTCCTCACACTCCCCTCTCGCTCCCCACATTCATCCTGCCTACTCTATCTCCCCACTCCCTGTCTCTCCCCACACTATTCAATTCCTCTCCCCAAACCCCCTCCCTTCCCACCCTCCATCCCCTCCCACCACTCATCTCCTTTCTCTCCCCACACACCTCCCTCACTCTCCACGTTCCTCCCCTCTTCCTTCCCACACTCTTCACTCTCTTTCTCTCTGGATAAGCAGTGACATTATCAGTGTGGTCAGAGATGGGTCTGGATAAGCAGTGACATGATCTCATTAAATCTGACCCCGATGTTTTACATATGATATGATGTGAAATAAAGAATTCTTTCTTTTTTGTCTCTTCTGTTTTTATTGTTTTTTCACTGAGAAATATAGAACACCATCAACATGAATAAAATAAAGTAAGAAAAACAACATAATTAAGTAAATAAATGAATTGATAACTAAATAAATAAAGGAGATAAATAGATAAATAAATACATTTGAACAAGACAGTGTGGTACACTTACCAAATAAAATATAAAAAAGTAACAATGATTGGTTATCTAGAGATATTTCAATATTCGCACAAACATACCATCTAGTTCTATAATAATAATAATAATAATGCATTACATTTATATAGTGCTTTTCATATACTCAAAGACGCTTTACAGGGATCTAGAGAACATAGGGAAGTGAATAAATAGATAAATAAGTAAACGAACAGAGAAAGGAGACAGAAGGTGAGGTGACCTTCAGTGGTTGAAGGCAGTACTGAACAGGTGAGACTTCAGTGATGTTTTGAATGTGGTGAGTGTGGAGGAGTCTCTGACGGTTTGGGGTAGTGAGTTCCATAGGGTGGGAGCAGCGATGGAGAAAGCCCTTATACAACACAGTGTTCCAATATCTAGCTCGGCATTTATCCAGTTGGTGTCATGACTGAAATAAACGATCCATTTTTGCCACATCTTCTCAAAGAATCCCTTCCTTTTAATTCAAACGTTCGATTCGAAAGGGTTTGAGGAAGGATATTCTTGCTATTGAGGGCGTTCAGCGTAGATTTACTAGGTTAATTCCCGGAATGGCGGGACTGTCATATGTTGAAAGACTGGAGCGACGAGGCTTGTATACACTGGAATTTTGAAGGATGAGAGGGGATATTATCGAAACATATAAGATTATTAAGGGGTCACAGTTTAAGAATAAAGGGTAGGCCATTTAGAGCGGAGATGAGGAAAAACGTTTTCAGAGAGTTGTAAATCTGTGGAATTCTCTGCCTCAGATGGCAGTGGAGGTCAATTTTCTGACTGCATTAAAGAGAGAGCTAGATAGAGCTCTTAAGGATAGCGGAGTCAGGGGGTATGGGGAGAAGGCAGGAACGGGGTACTGATTGAGAATGATCAGCCATGATCACATTGAATGGTGGTACTGGCTCGAACGGCCGAATGGCCTCCTCCTGCACCTATTGTCTATTGTTAACTCGTTCAGTATCCATAATGAATCTGAACTTTAATGAGCACTAACTCCATCTTGCTGCTCTATCCACGCTGGTAAACACGGCAACTGAAGATGCAGGGGGAGGCCATTAGACCCTTAGAGCGAGCACCGCCATTCATGATCATCCACAATCAGTAACCTGTGCCTGCCTTCTCCCCATATCGCTTGATTCCACCATCTCCTAGAGTTCTGTCTAACTCTCTTTCAAATTCATCCAGTGAATTGGCCTCCATTGCCTTTTGTGGCAGAAAATTCCATAAATTCACAAGTCTCTGGGTGAAAAAGTTTCTTCTCACCTCAGTTTTAAATGGCCTCCCCTTTATTCTTAGACTTTGGCTCCTGGTACTAGACGCCCCCAACTTTGGAAATATTTTTCCTACATCTAGCTTGTCCAGTACTTTTATAATTTTATACGTCTCAATAAGATCCCCTCTCATCCTTCTAAACTCCAGTAAATACAAGCCCAGTCTTTCCAATCTTTCCTAATATGACAGTCACGCCATCCCAGGGATTAACCTCGTGAACATATGGCGCACTGCCTCAACGTCCTTCCTCAAATTATGAGACCAAAAAATACAACTGCAAAAGGTCCTCTTTGCACCTTTATTCAAATCCTCTCGTAATGAAGGCCAACATGCCATTAGGTTTCTTCCATGCCTGCTGTACCTGCACGCTTACTTTCAGTGACTGGTGTACAAGGACACCCAGGTCGTGTTGTACTTCCCCGTTACCTCATCTGACACCATTGAGATAGTAATCTGTCCCTTTGTTTATGCTGCCAAAGTGGATAACCTCACATTTATCTACATTATATTGCATCTGCCATGCATCTGCCCACTCAGTCAACCTGTCGTATTCAACCTGCAACCTCTTAACATCCTCTTTGCAGTTCACACTGTCACCCAGCATTGTGTCATCTGCAGACTTGCTGGAGTTACTTCTAATTTATGGATCCCTTTGCTCTACAACACTCCCTAGCTAACTACCATTCACGGTAACGATCATGCCCTGATTTTACTTCAAAAATTAAAACCTCACACTTATCTGGAAGAAACACCGTTTGCTATTTCTCAGCCCATTTTCCAATTTGAAAAGTTCCTGCTTTAATTCTTGCTAAACCTTTTCAGTCTGTGATACCATCTACTTTAGTGTCAACTGCAAACTTAAAAATTAGTCTTTGTACAATTTCATGCAACTCATTGATATGGATGACAAACAACATTGAGCCCAGCACAGATCTAATCTGTCTTCTAACTATTCATTCCGGATAACATCCTGGTGAACCTGTCTCTGGCAATGGGACATAGTTTCCATGATATGGTGACCATAACTACACAAAAGGGCCTCGCAGATATTTGAAGCACAACTTAGGAGGCCGCTGCACGTGGAGGGGCAGTTAAGTCTTGATTTTTCTATAATTTCATGTTCAGCTGCAGTGCAGGTTTGTTCAGAATCAGACGCAGATTGGAAATGAAACCATCTGTGAATTCTGGGGTGTCAGTCCCGATGAGCTGGAACCGAGACAAAAAGATGCATTAACTGTAGAACAGAGGGATCGGGCACGACAGGTACACAGTGCGTTAAATGTAGCGTCACAGGTAAACAGTTTGGTCGAAAAGGCTTTTAGCACATTGGCGAGAGCTTTGAGTTTTGAAGTTGGGAGGTCATGTTGCAATTGTTTAAGACGTTGGTGAGTCCATATTTTAGATTATTGTGTTCAGTGTTGGGCACCATAGTATCGGGAAAATTGTGTAAATCTGCAAAGGGCGTAGAGCAGATTTACGAGGATGTTGCCAGGACTGGAGGGCCTGGTCTACAGCCACAGATTCAGCAGGCTAGTAATTTATTCTTTGATGCGCAGGATTAACTGGGGTGATCTTTTAGAGGTGCACAGAGAAGGGGAAGCAAGAACCATGGGACGGAGGTTTAAGATGAGGTGGGAACATTTCATCGGAACCTGAGGGGTAATTTATCACACAAAGTTTGATGGGTGAATGGAACGAGTTGCCAGAGGAGGTGTTCCAGGCCGGTGCTCATAGAGTCATGGAGTGATACGTTGTGGAAACAGGCCATTCGGCCCAACTTGCCCACACCGTCCAACATGTCCCTGCTCCCACCTGCCTCCGTTTCATCCATATCCCTCCAAACCCGTCCTATTCGTGTACCTGTCTAACAATTTCTTAAATGTTGGGATTGTCCCTGCCTCAACTACCTCCTCTGGCAGCTTGTTCCATGCATCCACCACCCTTTGTGTGAAAGAGTTATACCACCGATTCCAATGACAGCTTTTCCTATTCATGTTAAAATATGTCCTCTGGGGCTCGATTCTCCTAATCAGGGCAAGAGAATCTGTGCATTTACCCGATCAATTCCTCTCATGATCAAATACACCTAAATAAGATCACCCCTCTTCCTCTTGTGCTCCAAGGGATAGAGTCCCAGCCTACTCAACCTCTTCCTACTGGTCAGACACTGGCACTATCCTCGTAAAATGTACCTGGAAAGTTTCCAGTTTGGCAACGTCTTTCCTATAACACGTAACCCAGAACAGAACATAATACTCCAAATGCGGCCTCACGAAGGTCTTATATTACTGCAACATGACCTCACAACATCCATATTCCATACTCTGGCTGATAAAGGCCAATGTGCCAAAATCCTTTTTGTCAACACCATGTGCTTCCGTCTTCAAGGAACTGTGCACCTGCACTCCTAGATCCCTCTGCCCTACAACACTACCCAGCACCCTACCATTCACTGTGTCGGTTCTGCCCATGTTAGATTTCTCAAAATGCAATACCTCACTTTGCAATACCATACTTTGATTTCACTATAGAGGTCCTTCTGCATTTGTATAGGGCAATGGTGCGACTACATCTGGAATATTGTGTGCAGTTTTGGTCTCCTAATTTGAGGAAGGACATCCTTGCGATTGAGGCAGTGCAGCGTTGATTCACGAGGTTACTCCCCGGGATGGCGGGACTGTCAAATGAGGAAAGATTGGAAAGACTGGGCTTGTGTTCACCGGAATTCAGATGTATGAGATGGAATCTTATAGAAATGGATAAAATTATAAAAGGACTGGAGAAGCTAGATGCAGGAAACATTTTTCCGATGTTGGGGGAGTCCAGAACAAGGGGGCACAGTCTAAGATTATAGGGGAGGCCATTTAAAACTGAGGTGAAAAAAACTTTTTCACCCAGAGAGTTGTGAATTTGTGGAATTCTCTGCCTACGAAGGCAGTGGAGGCCAACACACTGGATGAATTTAAAAGAGAGTTAGCTAGAGTTCCAGGGCCAAGCGGAATCAAGGGATATGGGGAGAAGGCAGGCACAGGTTACTGATTGTGGATGCTCTGCCATGATCACAATGCATGGCGGTGCTGGCTAGAAGGCCCAAATGGCCTCCTCCTGCAACTATTTTCTATGTTTCTATGCTTCTCACATTTATCTGCATTAATTCCATCAACCATTCCTCAGTACACGTGGCTAATCGATCAAGATCCTATTGCACTTCATCACAACTATCTTTACTGTCTGCAAAACAACCCACTTTTGTTTCATCTGCAAACTTGCTAATCTTGCCGCTGTGTGATCTGATCCAAATCTTTGATATAGATGACAAACAGTAACCGGCTCAGCAGCGAACCCTGACGCATGCCACTAGTCACAGGCGTCCAGTCCGAGAAGCAACCTTCCACTATCACCCTCTGCTTCCTTCCATGAAGCCAATTTGCTATCCATTCAGCTATCTCTTCTTGCATCTCATGCGATCTAACCTTCAAGAGCAAGCTACCACGAGGAACCTTCTCGAATACAATGCTGAAGTCCATGTATGCAATATCTACAGCTCCGCGTCATCGACCTTTTTGCTCACGTCTTCGAAAAGCTAACTATAAAAGGTATGATCAGGTACAGAGGTACTAAAGCTACTCACTATAAAATGTACTATATTAAGGTGCTAACACAAAAATACTCTCGCAAATTTGAAGGACCATTTAGACAGGTGCATCGATAAGCCATTTATAGAAATATGTGCCGATCGCAGGCAGGTGGGACAAGTGTGGATGAGACATGTTGGCCAGTGTGGGCAGGCTGGGCCGATGGCTCTAAGATTCTCTGACTCCATGTCTCTATAACTGGAGGGTGTGTGCACAAATAGAGCAGTAAGACATTCCTCACTTGTCCATAGATCTCTGTCCTGGGATCCAAGAACAGATTCACTTCGAAACATAGAAACATAGAAAATAGGTGCAGGAGGAGGCCATTAGGCCTTTCGAGCCAGCACCGCCATTCTTTGTTACCATGGCTGATCATCCACTTCAAGACAAATCATGTTAATCACACTTATTTTTTAAACATTAACAGTCAGAGTTTCTGTTCAATGGTTAGCTATGGATCAGTAACCTGCATACTTGTTCAATCATCTAGAGTGGCTCAGCACGAGGTCAATGTTGCCAATGATTTCACTGGTGAAAATATATCTGAGCATTGTGCGACGGAACTGGGAACTGGTTGTTATGTGAGATGTCCTTGGAATGGATGATTCAAAGAAATTACCTGTGTGTGACGTCAGTGCAGTCAGTAATGGGTCTGGATAAGCAGTGACATTATCAGTGTGGTCAGTGATGGGTCTGGATAAGCAGTGACATTATCAGTGTGGTCAGTGATGGGTCTGGATATGCAGCGACATTATCAGTTTGGTCAGTTATGGGTCGGGATAAGCAGTGACATTATCACTGATCTTATAATCTTATAGAAACATAAAATTCTTAAGGGATTGGACAGGCTGTATCGAGAAAATATGTTCCCGATGTTGGGGGAGTCCAGAACCGGGGGTCACAGTTTTAGAATAAGGACTGATGTGAGGATAAACGTTTTCACCCAGGGAGTTGTGAATCTGTGGAATTCTCTGCCACAGAAGGCAGTGGAGGCCAATTTACTGGAAGCTTTCAAGCAAAAGTTAGACATAGCACTTCGGGTCACGGAAAAAAGGGGTCACGGAAACAAGGGATATGGGGAGAAAGCAGGAACGGGTTACTGATTTAGGATGATCAGCCATGATCATGTTGAATGGTGGTGCTGGCTCGAGGGCCGAATGTCCCACTCCTTTTCTATTTTTCTATGTTTCTCTGTCTAAGCATCAGGTTGTGATGCTTCCATTTCATCTTAACTCCTGTGTTTTATATTTTATACCAAAGTGGATAACAAACCTATGTTTTGCATTATTGCAGATGTTTGACTGTAAAGGGTTAACGTACGTTCAGTATCTGTAATTAGTCTAATCTGCAATGAGCACTAACTCCATCTTGCTGCTCTATCCACGCTGGTAAACACGGCAGGTGAAGATGCATTCATTTGTGATTTTCATCTTAATTAACAATGGTTATAAATACCAATTGCCTCTCTCCGGCACACAATTTAAAGAATAACACATAATGCTGAAAATTAAAATGCAGCTGCAGATCTGAGATAGGTAGAGTTGAGCAATTGTGCTGTGCCATTCACCCAGTGGGGAATATTAGTTCCAGCCGGTAAACACAAGGCGAGGTTCTGTTCAATCTGCAGTTTCTACTTTTATTGAACTACTTCAGACCAGTTGACAGGTTGATGTTAATTCAAACCCACAGACTTGACAGCAAAGTCCGTCAGAGTTAATGACCAACTCACCCGTCTGGGCTGTCCACCGTGGTTTAAAAACATAGAAACATGGAAAATAGTTGCAGGAGTAGGCCATTTGGCCTTTTGAGCCTTAACCGCCATTAAATCAGTACCCCGTTCCTGCTTTCTCCCCATGAAGCTTTATTCCATTAGCCATAAGAGCCATATCTGACTCCCTCTTGAAAACCTCCCGTGTATTGGCCTCCTCTGCCTTCTGCGGCAGAGAATTCCACAGATTCACAATTCATCTCAACTGGGGAGGCCGATGACAGATCAGATTTTTCTCATCTCAGTAATAATTGAGCTACCCCTTATTCTTAAACTGTGATCCATGTTCTGGGCTTCCCCAACATCGGGAACATTTAAATACATCTAAACTGCCCAATCCCTTAAGAATTGTATACGTGTAAGAAGGAACTGTAGATGCTGGTTTAAACCGAAGACAGACACAAAAAGCCGTAGTAACTCAGCGGGACAGGCAGCATCTCTGGGGAGAAGGAATGGGTGGAGGCCCTTCCTCCGAATTGTATATGTTTCTACAAGATCCCCTCTCATCCCAAATTCCAGTGAATTTAAGAGAGCACTCACACAAACTCAGTCTGTATTTCTGTGCCTGTTTATTAATTAATACAAGAGAGAGTTTCTACCTTCCTGCTGGGTATAACTGGCACACATAGAAACTGAAAGAAACACTTCAATGATCAGAGACATATTAAAATGATCAACGTATATGACAGGCAGTTATATAATGTTGTTGCTTAAACTGTAAGTTTGATACAATTCGACACCTATTGGCGTTTAATTCCTCGGATTTCCAGGCTGGAGTTTAGTTTGAGGAGCGTGAAGCACCTGTTGGACACTTGCGAGGGAGATGAACAATGTGTCTCCGTTGTTGGTGACACCACCACCCAATACAGTATCGCCACTGTTGTGCAGTCAGTGATGTGTCTGCTATGTGGCTACAACTGGGGAGGCCGATGACAGAGCACATTAGAGATTACAGAACTGCTGATTCCAGTCATGAGAACAGCAGGGAAACAGGCCCTTCGGCCCGACTCGTCCGTGCAGACCGAGATGCTGTCTACGGTAATCTCATTCACTTGTATTTGTCCCATATTCGTCCATTCCTATCCGAAACAAACGGCTGTCCAAATGCTGTTTATTTGCTGTGATGGTATCGGTCCCCACCGCCTCAAATGAAAAGATTGCTCCATCTTTGAAGTCAGAATTCCCTTAAATCTCTCCCCTTTCGATTAAACGTAACTTCTCTGGGTTTAGAATCTCCCAGCCTGGGAAATAACTGTGACCATCTACTCAATCCTGCTGCGATTGACATAATTTATCAAGCCTCTGCAGGGTCGTCCCTCTGCATTCTTGCTCCAATGAGATCAATTCCACCCGATCAAATATGTGCTCAAACTAACGCTGTCCATTCCAGATAACACCCTCATGAATCTGTTCAGCACTGCCTCTGGCAATAGGACATCATTTGTATAATACGGTGACCAGAACTACACACAAAGGCCTTGCAGTTATTTGAAGTACGACTGAGGAGACCGCTGCACTTGGAGGAGCTGTTAAGTCTTGATTATTCATTATTTGGATGATCAGCTGTAGTGCAAGTGTATACACAATCAGACGCACATGGGAAGTGAATGGGGAGTTCAGAAGTGAGCACATCAGTGAGTTCAGAAGTGTCAGTACCGATGAACTGCAACCGAGGCAGAAAGGTGAATGAACTGTAGAACAAAGGGATCTAGGACGACAGGTATATAGTGTGTTGAAATAGGTACATAGCCTCACAAGTTGATAGTGTGATCAAAAAGGTTTTTGTGTCATTGGCCGTCTTCTGTCAGAGCATAGTGTATCGAGGTTATGTTGCCGTCGTGTAAGACGTTTGTGAGGCCGCATTTAGAGTATTGTGTTCAGTTGTGGGCACCATGATACAGGAAAGATGGTGCCAATCTGGAAAGGTGATAGAGGATATTTACGAAGATGTTACCAGGACCAGTGGGCCTGATCTGGAGGGACAGTTTCAGCAGGCTAGAACTATATCCCTTGGTGCATATATGCTAGTACTATATTCCTTGGTGCAGGAGGATGCGGGAAGATCTTCAACAGCTCAACAAAATAATGATATGAATAGATCTGGAAGACGCACAGAGAGGGGGAGGCAGGAACCAGGGGGGCTAGGTTTAAGATGAGGGGAGGGAAATTTCATCTGAACCTGAGGGGTGTTTTTCACACAAAGGGTGGTGGGTGTGTGGACCGAACTGCTAGAGGAGGTAGTTCAGCCCTGTACTCATAGAGTCATAGAGAGATATGGTGTGGAATCAGGCCCTTCGGCCCAACTTGCGCACATCAGCCCTCAGGCCCCATCTATACTAGTTCCACCTGCCTGCATTTGTTCCTTATCCCACCAAACCTGTCCCATTCCTGTCCCATTCCTGTACCCGACCTGTCTAACTTTTTCACAAATATAGGGATAGTCCCTGCCTCAAATACCTCCTCTGGCAGTTTGTTCCATACATCCACCACCCATTGTGTGAAAAAGTTACCCCTCAGATTCCTATTCAATAATTTCCCCTTCAACTTAAACGTATGTCCTCTGGACCTCGATTCTCCTACTCAGGGCAGGTGAAGCTAAGCATCGACCCGATCTATTCCTTTCATGATCTAAAACACGTCTATGAGATCACCCCTCGTCCTTCTGAGCTCCAAGAAGACAAAGCCCACCCAATTGATTCTGTCTTCAAACTAACGATGTCCATTCCAGATACCATCCCGGTGAATCTGTTCCGCATTGTCTCTGGCAACAGGGCATCATATCTATAATATGGTGACCAGAACTACACAAAAAAAGGCCTTGCAGATATGTGAAGTACAACTGAGGAGAGCGCTGGAACTTGGAAGAGCAGTTAAGTCTTGATTTTTCTTTATTTGGGTGCTCATTTGTAGTGTAAGTGTGTTCAGAATCAGACACAGATGGGAAGTGAAACATTCAGTGAGTTCAGAGGTGTCCGTACCAATCAGCATGGGGCAAATGTTGTCAAACGTGTCGCTGGTGAAAATATATTTGAGCAGCGTGCGATGGAACTGGTAAGCTGGTTGTTACAATATGTGAGATGTCCTTGGAATGGATGACACAAAGAACATACCTGTGTGTCACGTTAATGTGGTCAGTGATGGGTGTGGATAAGCAGTGACATTATCTGTGTGGTCAGTGATGGGTCTGGATAAGCAGTGACATTATCAGTGTGGTTAGTGATGGGTCTGGATAAGCCGTGACATTATCAGTGTGGTTAGTGATGGGTCTGGATAAGCAGTGACCTTATCAGTGTGGTCAGTGATGGGTCTGGATAAGCAGTGACATTATCAGTGTGGTCAGTGATGGGTCTGGATAAGCAGTGACGTTATCAGTCTGGTCAGTGATGGGTCTGGATAAGCAGTGACATTATCAGTAATTAATCTCGTCTCTAATGTGCTCTCACTGCATCTTGCTGTTCTATCCACGTTGGCCGGTGCAGACGTTTTTATCTGTTATTTTCATTTTAATCGGCAGTGATTAAAATGAGTAAATAACTTTCTCCGGCATACGAGTGATAGAGTAACACATAATGCGTCTCCTCCAACACTCCTCACTCTCTCTGCCTCTCTCCCTCCCCCTCCGTCCATTCTCTCTCCCCCATACTAACCCCCCTCTTGCTCCCCAATTTTCCGACCCTTTGACTTCCCACCTCCTCCCCTCTCTCCACACTCCTCCCCACTATCTCCCCACACCCCCATCTGTCCTGCCACACTCCAACCTCACTCCCCACACACATCTACCTCTCTCTCCACACCCCCTCTCTCCCCACTCTCTCTCACTCTCCACCTCTGTCTTTCTCCCCACACACTCACCACGCCTCTCATTCTGTGTCTCCACACTCCTCCCCCTCTGTCTCCCCCATTCCTCCCCCTCTCTCTCCCCACATCCCCCCTCATTCCCCACACACCTCCACCTCTATCTCCTCCCCTCTCTCCCCCATTCATCCATTCTCTGCCCCATCTCTCTTTCCCCACATACCTCCCCTCTCTCGCCTCAATCCTTCCTCTATATCTACCCTCCCCTTTCTCCGCCGCATTCCCCCACTCACTCCCCACTCCTCCACTCTCTCCCCACACTCCTCTTGTACCTCTTTCCCCTGTACCCCTCGCTCTCGCTACATTCATCCCCCACTCTTCTTTCACTCTCCCCCACTACTCCCCTCCATCCTCACATTCCTCTAACTCGCTCTCCACACTATCCTTCCTCCCTCTCTTTCACACTCCTCTCTCTCCGTATGCCCACCCCCTTCTCCCCACATTCCTCCCCTCTCAATTCCCACATTCCTCATTTCTCTCCACAATCCCCATCCTCCCTCAACACTCCTCCCTCTCTCTCTCTCACCACACACCTTCCTCTCTCTCACACCCATCTCCTCTCCCTCTCCCCCACTCTCCCCCACTCCCCCCTCCATCCCCACATTCATCCCACTCTCGCTCCACACAATCCGTCCACCCTCTCTCTCACACTCCTCCCTCCCCATCCCCTCAACCCCACCTCTCTCCCCACAGTCCTCCCCGTCATTCTCCCCACACTCCACCTCTCTCTCCTCACACTCCCCTCTCGCTCCCCACATTCATCCTGCCTACTCTATCTCCCCACTCCCTGTCTCTCCCCACACTATTCAATTCCTCTCCCCAAACCCCCTCCCTTCCCACCCTCCATCCCCTCCCACCACTCATCTCCTTTCTCTCCCCACACACCTCCCTCACTCTCCACGTTCCTCCCCTCTTCCTTCCCACACTCTTCACTCTCTTTCTCTCTGGATAAGCAGTGACATTATCAGTGTGGTCAGAGATGGGTCTGGATAAGCAGTGACATGATCTCATTAAATCTGACCCCGATGTTTTACATATGATATGATGTGAAATAAAGAATTCTTTCTTTTTTGTCTCTTCTGTTTTTATTGTTTTTTCACTGAGAAATATAGAACACCATCAACATGAATAAAATAAAGTAAGAAAAACAACATAATTAAGTAAATAAATGAATTGATAACTAAATAAATAAAGGAGATAAATAGATAAATAAATACATTTGAACAAGACAGTGTGGTACACTTACCAAATAAAATATAAAAAAGTAACAATGATTGGTTATCTAGAGATATTTCAATATTCGCACAAACATACCATCTAGTTCTATAATAATAATAATAATAATGCATTACATTTATATAGTGCTTTTCATATACTCAAAGACGCTTTACAGGGATCTAGAGAACATAGGGAAGTGAATAAATAGATAAATAAGTAAACGAACAGAGAAAGGAGACAGAAGGTGAGGTGACCTTCAGTGGTTGAAGGCAGTACTGAACAGGTGAGACTTCAGTGATGTTTTGAATGTGGTGAGTGTGGAGGAGTCTCTGACGGTTTGGGGTAGTGAGTTCCATAGGGTGGGAGCAGCGATGGAGAAAGCCCTTATACAACACAGTGTTCCAATATCTAGCTCGGCATTTATCCAGTTGGTGTCATGACTGAAATAAACGATCCATTTTTGCCACATCTTCTCAAAGAATCCCTTCCTTTTAATTCAAACGTTCGATTCGAAAGGGTTTGAGGAAGGATATTCTTGCTATTGAGGGCGTTCAGCGTAGATTTACTAGGTTAATTCCCGGAATGGCGGGACTGTCATATGTTGAAAGACTGGAGCGACGAGGCTTGTATACACTGGAATTTTGAAGGATGAGAGGGGATATTATCGAAACATATAAGATTATTAAGGGGTCACAGTTTAAGAATAAAGGGTAGGCCATTTAGAGCGGAGATGAGGAAAAACGTTTTCAGAGAGTTGTAAATCTGTGGAATTCTCTGCCTCAGATGGCAGTGGAGGTCAATTTTCTGACTGCATTAAAGAGAGAGCTAGATAGAGCTCTTAAGGATAGCGGAGTCAGGGGGTATGGGGAGAAGGCAGGAACGGGGTACTGATTGAGAATGATCAGCCATGATCACATTGAATGGTGGTACTGGCTCGAACGGCCGAATGGCCTCCTCCTGCACCTATTGTCTATTGTTAACTCGTTCAGTATCCATAATGAATCTGAACTTTAATGAGCACTAACTCCATCTTGCTGCTCTATCCACGCTGGTAAACACGGCAACTGAAGATGCGTTAACTTATTATTTTCTTCTTAATTAACACAGGTTAGAAATGCTAATTAACTCTCTCCGGCATACATTT
Source organism: Rhinoraja longicauda (assembly GCF_053455715.1). Classification (NCBI taxonomy): domain Eukaryota; kingdom Metazoa; phylum Chordata; class Chondrichthyes; order Rajiformes; family Arhynchobatidae; genus Rhinoraja; species Rhinoraja longicauda. The sequence continues at coordinate 19,216 of NW_027603176.1, forward strand.
GAAAGAATATCACATAATGCTGAAAATTAAAATGCAGCTTCAGATCTGAGAAAGCGGGAGATGGGTAAATGTTCTGTGTACTTCGCCCAGTGGGGAATATTAGTTCCAGCCGGTGGACACCAGCTGTGGCTCTGTTCAATCTGCAGTTTATTTTGTGGTGAACTACTTCAGACCAGGTGACAGGTAGATGTGAATTCAAACCCACAGACCAGACAATAAGGTCGGTCTGAGAGTAAATGACCAACTCATCCGTCTGGGCTGTCCACACAGCGGCACAGAGAAAGCTGCCACACACGCAGACTTCATTTATGTGCTTATTTATCATGTAATTCGAGAGCATATCTCCCATCATGCAGTGCAAACCTGGCACTCATAGCAACTGAAATAAACACTTCAATGATCAGGGACTGTTATGAAAAATGACCAATGTATGTGACAGGCAATTATAATGTTTTCTGCTTAATCTGCATATTTGAGAAATATGGATATCTATTTATGTCTAATTCCCCTGATTTCAAGGCTCGAGTTCTGTGGTAATAAAATATCCAAGGGCTATTTAAAAGCAGTTTGTATGTTAGTGCTGTCCCTGACGCAAATTTCAGACAAAAGTTGCCGTGTTTCAATAGACAATAGACAATAGACAATAGGTGCAGGAGTAGATCATTCAGCCCTTCGAGCCAGCACCGACATTCAATGCGATCATGGCTGATCACTCTCAATCCTTCTCCCCATACCCCTCACTCTGCTATCCTTAAG
>NW_027603177.1:0-19970 GCF_053455715.1 Rhinoraja longicauda
TGGGTACTGGACTCTGGATAAGGGGTGGGGTGGGGTGGGGTGTGGTGATATTTCGTGGTTACGGGGAGTAAACGGCCTTTTTGTTGTCCTCTGCTGGGAACAGGAGGCAAAAGTCGACCATCTTGAAACAGGCAGAAAACTCGCCCTCACCTGTTTCACTTTTCCCTTTTTATTTCAGATGCAGCACGGAAACAGTCCATTCAGCCCACCGAGTCCGTTCCGACCAGCGACCGCCCGTTCACACATTTATTAATTTAGAGATATAGCGCAGAATCTAAACTAATATATCTCTTGGGGCTAGCGGAATCAAGGAATATTGGGAGAAGCAGGCACAGTTTCCTGATTGTGGATGACCTGCCATGATCACAATGAATGCTTGTGCTGGCACGAGGGGCCAAATGGCCTCCTCCTGCATCTATTTTCTACATTTCTGTGTTTCTATGTTTCTAAACTAAATAATAAACCCACATTCTCCCCATCCCTCTCTCCAATTCATTATAATAAATTTACAAGAATAAATTGAACTAATATTTGATACCCTCTCCCACTCCATTATATAATAAATTCAACAATAAATTAAACTAATATTTTTTAACTGTGCTCTCTCCCTCCCCTTCCTTTCCCCTCACTCTTTTGCCCCCTCATTCTCTCCCCCTCCATTTTGTAAGAATACATTTACAATAAAAAATTAAACTAAACTAATATTGGATACCATCTCACCCTCTCCCCCCTCTCCCCTTTTCTCTCTCATCCTCTCCCCTCTCTCCCCTCTCTCCCTCCCCGTCTCTCTCCCCTCCAACCTCTTGCCCCTCACTCCCCCCTTTCTCTCCCCTCTCTCTGCCCTCCCTCTATCTCTCACCTCTCTGCCCTCTTCCCCTCTCTCTCACCCCAGTCTCCCCACTCCACTGTCTCTCTCTCCCCTCTCTCCCCTTCTCTCACTCCCCTGTCTCTTACCCTCCCCCTCTCTGCCCTCTGCCCTCTCTCCCTATCTCTGCCCTCTCTCCCTCTTCCCTCTCTCCCATCTCTCTCACTCCCCTTTCTCCCTCTCCCACTCCCTCTCCCCCTCTCTCTCTGCCATCTCTCTCTGCCATCTCTCCCTCTCTCCCTCCACCCTCTTTCTCTCCCCCACCACTTTATATAATCACTTACAATAATAAATTAAACTAATATTTGATCCCCCCTCTCCCCCTCTCTGTCATGCTCTCTGTCCACTTTCTCCGATCTCACTCCCCCACTCACCCCTCTGTCTCTCCGTCTCTATCTGTCTCTCTCGCCTCCACTCTATCTCGCTCTTACCTTCTCTCCCCTATCTCTCTCTTTCTGGCCACTGTCTGAAACCTATCTCTCTCTTTCACTCTCCCTCTCTCTCCCGCCCCCCTATTTTTCTCCCTTTTTCTCTTTCTCCCTTCCATTTTGCAAGAATACATTTACCAAAAGAATTACACGAAACTAATATTTGATACCACCTCACCCCTCTCTCCCTCCCCCTCTCCACCCTCTTCCCTTCTCTCTCTCTTCCTTTCCCCTCTCTCCCCGACCAGTCTCCCGCCCTCTACTCTTTCTCTCCCTCTTTCTTTCTGCCCTCTCTTCCCTCTCTCTCACTGACCTCTCTCCCTCTCCCTCTCTTCGTCCCCTCTCTCTCCCTCTCTCTGTCTCTGCCCTCTCTCCCTCTCCTCTCTCTCTCCTATCTCTCTATCTCCCAGTCTATTGCCCCCACTCTCTCTCCCAACTCTATCCCCCTTCTCTCTCCTTCATCTTTCTCTCTCCCCATTCTCTCCCCCCCTTCACTATCATCCCCATCCTCTCGCTCTCCCTCTCTCTCCCCTTTCTCCATCTCTGTCTCTGTCCTCACCCCTTCTCACTCCCTCCTTATCCCCTGTCTCCCCTCCTCTCTCTCTCGCACCTCTTTCTACCCCGAATCTCTCCCCCTCCACTCTCTCCCCCGTCTCTCACCCCTCTACTCCCTCTCTCATTCTCATCTCACTCCCCTTCTCTGCCCTCTCTCTCTCTCCCCTCTTTCTTTCCCCACTCTCCCCCCTCACTTTATGATACACTTACAATAATAAATTAAACTAATATTTGATCCGCCCTCTCCCCCTCTCTTTCCCATACTCACTCTCCACTTTCTCTCTCCCCTTTCTCTCTCCCATCTCTCTCTCTCCGTCACACCCCTCTCTTCCTCCCTCTATCTCTCTCTCTCCCCTCTGTCTTCCCCTCTCCCTCCCCTCTCCCCCCCACCCTCGTTCTGTTCCAAAACACCACCACCAATCCATTGTAGATGTTGACCATCATGTGGACTCTGGATAAAGGAGGGGATGTTTCGTAGATACGGGGAGGATACGGCCTTTTTGTTCTCTCCCCGTACTCCCACCTCTCCCTCTCCCTCTCCCCCCTCCAATTTATTATAATTATTTTACAAGAATAAAGCAAACTAATATTTGATATCTCTCTCCCACTCCAACATGTAACAAACAAGTTGGGCCCAAACCTCTCCTGCATTGGTGCAGCACCCTCTCCTTCCCCTTCCTCTCACATCACACCCACCCCTCTACCCTCCCCTTCCCTCTCCCTCTACCCCCCTCACCTCCCCCTCTCACCCCCCTCCTCCCCTCCCTCAATCCCTCCACTCTCCATCCCTAGTAGATAGATTTAAACTATAAAATGAGAATTAATTAAAAAATATAACACCAATTTCAATGAAACTTCTTCCATTTGCACCAAAGGGATAACAGTGAGCAAGGTGGGCCTAACATTGTCGCGCAATCCTGTACAGTTTTGGATGTAGTTCAGGAACAAACAAACAAACAAACGAGAGTTTTAGTATCAACAATAAATTAAACTAATATTTGTTATCCACTCTGCCTCCCTCCCCTTCCTTCACCCTCACTCTCCCCTCTTTCTCTCCCCTTCCTCTTTTAGGAATACATTTACAATAATAAATTAAACTAAACTAATATTTTATACAACCTCCCCCCACTCTCTCCCGCTCCCCTCTCTCTCTCTCGCCCTCTCTACTTTCTCTTTCCCTCTCACTACCCTCTCCCTCTCTGTATCTCTCTCCCCTTTGAACAGAATAGAACAGAATAGCTTAATTGTCATTCGTTTTACCGAACGAGATTAAATTGCCAGCAGTCACAGAGCAAAAAAACAAAAAACACAAGACACGCAACCCCAACACAAACATCCATCACAGTGACCCCAAACACCCCCTCACTGTGATGGAAGGCAAAACAACTTCCTCTCTCTTCCCCCATGCCCCTACCACGGACAGACAGCTCGATCCCTACCGAGGCGACCGACCCGCACAGCCCCCGCAAGGAGATGGAAGGTCCCGCGGCCGAGCCGTACCGGGCGATGGAAGGTCCCGCGGCCGAGCCGCACCGGGCGATGGAAGGTCCCGCGGCCGAGCCGCACCGGGCGATGGAAGGCCCCGCGGCCGAGCCGTATCGGGCGATGGAAGGCCCCGCGGCCGAGCCGCACCGGGCGATGGAAGGCCCCGCGGCCGAGCCGTACCGGGCGATGGAAGGCCCCGCGGCCGAGCCGCACCGGGCGATGGAAGGCCCCGCGGCCGAACCGCACCGGGCGCTGTTAAGTCCCGCGGCCGAGCCGCACCGGGCGATGGAAGGCCCCGCGGCCGAGCCGTACCGGGCGATGTAAGGCCCCGCGGCCGAGCCAAGCCCCGAGGAAGAGACCTAAAAAAAATAATAATAAAATAAAAAAGCCTTTGATTACGTTGGCTGATTTCTTTTCGATCCAACGTGATGTGTAGATGGAGTCCATGGTGGAACGTCTGGTCTGTGTGATGGATTGGCCTCCATTTATAACTCCCTGCAATTTCTCGCGGTCCAGACAGACATGTCCCCGATCATATAAGATTATTAAGGAATTGGACAAGCTGGAGGCAGGAAACATGTTCCCAATGTTGGGGGAGTCCAGAACCAGGGGCTGCAGTTTAAAAATAAGAGGTAAGCCATTTGGAATGGAGATGAGGAAAACGTTTTTCACTCAGAGAGTTGTAAATCTGTGGAATTCTCTCCCTCAGAAGGCAGTGGAGGCCAATTCTCTGGACGCTTTCAAGAGAGAGCTACATAGAGCTCCTAAGGATAGCGGAGTCGGGAGTATGGGGAGAAGGCAGGAACGGGGTACTGATTGAGAATGATCAGCCATGATCACATTGAATGGCGGTGCTGGCTCGAAGGGCCAAATGGCCTACTCCTGCACCTATTGTCTATTGTCTATTTTCTATACACCAGTAATGCACATGCACGGTCATTAATACGGTTCGCGATACGGTATCAGGTGTTTTACTGTGATCTTCCTCCTCACCATGTCTTCGCATTTGTCCAACAGTTCATTTGTGGTTAACTCCCACTCAGTACCTTCTTTTTTTTTTTTTTTAAATTTTTTTTTTTTTTTGAAAAGCATATGTACAAATCGAAATAAGAAAAAACACATTTGTTACAAAGTTCTTACATAGCTTCAATTTTTAAATTTTTGAAGAGAGAAAGTAAAAATAAAAATATAAAACTATAAACTTGGGGAGAGAGAGAGTAAGAGGGTTAAAAAAAAAAAGAAAAAAGGATCTAACAATAAAAATTAACGGGAGTAGATCCGGGAGACAAAAACCACAGCTGTACATCCAACCCCCAACTCAAGTTTCAACTTTTTATTTAAATTTTTTTTTATTTTAGTCCTGTGCCAAGCCCATTTACTTTTCTAAAAATTCAATAAATGGAGACCATATTTTTAAAAATAACTCAGGTTTGTCGATTAAGGCAAACCTTATTTTTTCCAAATGCAGGGTCTCTGTCATTTCCATAGTCCACATTTTAATTGTGGGGGTTATTGGTTTTTTCCAAAATTTAAGTATTAGTTTTTTCGCAGTTATTAGACTGTAATCAAGAAAATGTACCTGACTTACTGTAAAATTTATAGTATGTTCTGATAATCCTAATATAATTAATTTTGGGTCCATATCTAATTTTTTATTAATAACTTTAGAAACTATTTTAAAAATCTCCAACCAGAAGTTTTGCATTTTTATACAAGTTACGAAAATATGAGTTAAATTAGCTTCTTGAAATTGACATTTATCACACATAGGAGAGATACTAGGAAAAATCCTATTTAATTTCGTCTTCGAATAATGTAATCTATGTATTATTTTAAATTGTATTAGGGAATGTCTAGTATTCAATGAACATTGATGTATATGTTGTAAACTTTCATCCCATATATCTTGCATTATAACTTGATTCAATTCGTCCTCCCATGCTCGTCTATAAGATTCTGATGACGGAATGTCAATGTCAAGGAGAATATTGTAAATAAAAGATATTAATTTATTTGAGTTATAATGTCGATTCAGGCATACATCAAGTATTTCTGGACCTCTAAACTTATATTCTTGCATGTGTGATTTTACATAATCTCTAAGTTGTAAATATCTAAAATAATTATTAACATGTAATCCGTACTTCTGCTGTAACTCCTGAAACGAAAGAAAAGTTCCCTTATGATAAAGATCTCCCACCCTTTTGATTCCATAACTTTTCCATTGAGCAAAGCCTCTATCTAAGACAGACGGTTTAAAAGAAGGATTATTCGCAATAGGAAGGAAAACAGATAATTTACTCAATTTTAACGTAAGCTTTAATTGTTTCCAGGTACGGATAACACTATGTATAATGGAATTACCTCCATATGTTTTTTTATTTAAATTTATTGGAGCTAAGAGGATCGCACCAATATCGAATGGTAAACAATCCTCTTTCTCCATCTTTAACCAATCCGGTTGTTGATCAGAATCATCCAACCAGCAGGTTATATTTTTAATATTAACCGCCCAATAATAAAATAAAAAGTTAGGTAAAGCAATTCCTCCATTAATTTTAGACTTACATAAGTGTCTTTTATTTATTCTATGAGTCTTGTAGTCCCAAATAAAATTAGTAACAATTGAATCAATTTAAAAAAAAAACTTTTTTGGAAGGTAGATCGGAATTGCTTGAAATAAGTATAGTAGCTGTGGCAGAAAGATCATCTTTATAGCATTACTACGACCAACTAATGATATAGGAAGTGTTTTCCAAAATTGGATATTTCTGTGTAATTTAACAAGTAAAGGAGGAAAATTTGATTTAAATAAAGAAGTATATTTCCTAGTCACGTAAATTCCAAGATATTTAAACTTTTCATAGGCAATTTTGAAAGGAAATTGTTGAAGTATGGCCGGATTATGCTCCATTATTGGCATAATTTCACTTTTATACCAGTTAATTCTATAACCTGAAAATGAACCAAATTGAGTTATGAGATTTAATAAATTCGGAATGCTAATTTCTGGCTTTGTAATATATATTAATACATCATCCGCATATAAAGAAATTTTATTGGTTGTATGTTTAGTGTTGTAGCCATAAATATGTGAATTTGATCTAATACTCTCAGCAAGTGGTTCTATAATTAGGGCAAATAAAAGTGGTGATAGTGGACATCCTTGTCTACAACCCCTAGCTAAATGAAATTTAGATGACAGCATTTGATTAGTTAATATTCTAGCTGTTGGGGATGTATATAAAAGTTTCACCCATGCACAAAAATTTTCACCTAGTTGAAATTTTTCCATCACTGAGAAAAGATAAGGCCATTCTACTTGATCAAATGCTTTTTCAGCATCTAGCGAGATGATTGCTAAATCTTCATTTAATAATCTATTTGAATAAATTATATTAAACAAGCGTCTCAAATTGAAAAATGAATATCATTTGGCTATAAAGCCTGATTGATCGGGGTGTATCAATTTGTCTATAACTAGACTTAATCTCTGAGCTAAGATTTTCGCTAATATCTTCTGATCAGTATTTAAAAGCGCTATCGCCCTATACGAACCTGGGTCTTCAGAATCCTTATCTTTTTTAGGAATGAGGATTATTGTTGATTCAGTCAGAGTTTGTGGCAATCTCTGTTGTTTAAAGGCGTGACTATATACAGTTTGCAAACGTGGAGAGATCAAACCACTGAATTTTTTATAAAACTCATTATTTAAGCCATCAGGGCCAGGAGTCTTCCCATTTTTCATGGATTTAATAGTCTCTTCAACATCTTTCATAGTGATTTCTGCGCCCAGTAAATTTCTATCACTCACCTTCAAACCAGGAAGGTTACATTCCTGCAAAAACTTTTGCATCTGCGCAGAAGTATCTGTTATTTTTGATGAATATAATGACTGATAAAATTGCAAAAATCTCTGATTAATATCCTTAGGTAGTTTAAGCAAATCTCCATTTTCTGATCTAATTTTATGAATTGTAGAATCATCTTCTAATTTACGGAGTTGACGTGCAAGCAATTTCTGTGGTTTATCTCCAAATTCAAAATGTTTTTGTTTAGTATATTGAAAAAGCCTTAAAATATGAGCTGAAAGGATATAATTTAACTTGTATTTGAGAACTGCAATTTTATTATGTATTTCAATAGAGGGAGCGATGGCATTTGTTATGTCTAACTGTCTTATCTGACTTTCCAGATCATTCTGTTCAGCTCGGTTCTTCTTGTTTTGAGACGCTTGAAAAGCAACAATACATCCTCTCACAAACGCTTTAAATGTTTCCCAAAGCAGGGACGCAGGTGTTTCAGGAAGGTCATTTGCGTTAAAAAAAATCTCAAATTGCGATTTAAGATAGTCATAACATGCTTTTTCATTTAAGATTTGCGGGTTAAATCTCCAATTAGTCTGTTTCCCCATTGCTCCTTGGAGTTTTACCCTAAATGTTAAAGGGGCATGATCGGATATAATAATATTATGATATTTTGAATTATACGTATAAGGAATAAGTTTGGAGTCCACCAAGAAATAATCAATTCTTGAATAAGTTTTATGCACAGGTGAATAAAATGAATACTCTCGGCCTGAAGGATTATCAATCCTCCAAACATCTTTTATATTTGCATTATTTATATAAGAGTTTAATAATTCACACGACTTGGATTTTGTTTTCCTTTGAGTTGAAGATCTATCCAAATAAGGATCTAATGTACAATTTAAATCTCCTCCAATTATCAAATTATATTGTCCAAATTCTGGAATGGTATTAAATATTTTTTTATAAAATAACGGATTATCAAAATTTGGTGCGTAGACATTCACCAATATCAATTTTGTAGAATATAGTTCTCCCACTAATATAACATATCTACCTTCAGTGTCGACTATAGAGGAAGTATTTATAAATGGTATACCCTTACGAATTAAAATAGCAACACCTCTTGATTTGAAGGGAAACGATGAGTGAAATACTTTATCAATCCATTTGCCTTTCAGTCTATTATGTGCTACATTTTTTAGATGAGTTTCCTGAAGGAACATTATGTCTGCATCAATAGATTTTAAATGTGAAAGTACTTTACCTCTTTTAATTGGTTCATTAACACCCTTGACATTCCAACTACAAAATGTAATACCTTTAACCCCTGTTTTCCTAATAGAATCTTGCATCTTAACCGATAAATGGTCTATAATAAAGCAAATGGTCTGGCACCCGGACTACAACATTTTTCTTGAATGAGGGGTGGATGATTTTTTGTACAGCGTAGAGTGCCTCCCGGAAATATCTCCCAAAAGTATATAATTTCTGAAAAAAGACATAATAATAAAAGTTAAATCTAAAAAAAAAATCAATATCTAAAAGGTTAAAAGAGTGCAGGAAAAAAGAAGAGACAACTAAAGCTACAACTACAATTAGTGCAGTTAGTGTTAGCCACCCTAAGGTGGCAAAAAATCTAAGGACTTCCGTAAGATGTAAAAAAAAATTAATACTAGCTCCGTTTGTTAACACAGTTATTATTTGTTTTTTGTTTTTTAAAAAGAGAGATAAACGGGGCAGGCCCGAAACTAATTAGTCTATATTAAATCAATTTTTCTATCTAAAGTGTATTAATTAAGTATTCAAAGTAAGGTTTACATAAATCAAATATTACTTATACTTCTTATTAGTGATGATTAATAAAAATATACATGTTTTTTTTTTAAATTAATAATTATTAGTTACGGTTAATATACGTATAGTATATACACTAAACTTAAATCTTTGAATTTTCATATTTTTAAAGTCCAATTAAATGTCTGCCAATTAAGATAGCCATGAAATCATAATCAAGCCTTCAGCGACCTTTCGATCTCCCGAGCAAATTCCAGTGCTTTATTATAATCAGTAAAAAAGGATTCTTTTTGATTGTAGGTCACTCGGAGTTTTGCTGGATACAACATACCAAATCTGAGCGCTGGGATCTTCTTAAGAATAGATCTTGTCTCGTTAAACAGTGCTCTTTTCTTAACCACCTCAAAGGGATAATCTCTGAAGATACGAATCTCATCGCCTCGGAATGATAAAGCTCTGTTACTAGCAATTCTTGACAACATATCTTCTAAAACGTGAGCATTATACACCCTCAGAATCAAATGTCTTGGAGGCGCATTAGCACCTGGCCGTGCTCTCAGTGCTCTATGGGCTCGATCCAGCAAGGGCTTTGAATCCATTTTCAAAACTTCCTGTAATAACTCAGCAGTAAAATCACGAACGTTTTTATCTTTTTCTTTGCCTTCTTTAACACCAAGGATTCTTAAATTTTGTCGTTTTGAATGACCCTCTAAGTCAGTACATTTTTCGGTTAATCTCATCACTAAATCAGAAAGACGCTGAGTCTCTGACAATACTACTTTTGTAGTTTCAGCACTCGTCTCGGCTAAAATTTCCAAGTCACCTATAGCCTCATCATGTTGTTCTATTGACGCGGTAATGTGGTTCAGCTTACCAGAAAAATCAGAGTCCAACTTTTGTAACTTGGAGGTTACTTCCTCCATGTGTTCATTCATTTCAGCCTTTGATTTATCCAACTGCTCCTTAATAGTAGATAGTATATCCCCCTTCATTCCTTTAAGGGAAACTAATTCAGCTTTCATCTCTTGTAATTCAACTGTCATATTTACCACTTTAGACTTCATATCTGAAAGCTCCTCACCCACAACGCTGCGAAATTCTTCCAATCCAATTTTTTTAGGCTGTGGATTCCGGGTTGTTCGTTTGGCAGTTTCTTCCTGACCCGCTGCTGAGGTTTGAGCTGTAGCAGAGGCTTCCATCTGACTTGGTTCTTCTTCTTCCACGGGTCTTGTTCTGACCGTTCCTTTTTTAACGATTTTTAACGGGGGGGTGCGACTTGTCGAAATTCACTTTTAAAAGTCGCGATCTGATGATGTCACCCACCCTTCGATGAAAATTGCCGGTAAGTTGCAACGGGCCCGACCCGTTCCTCTCTTCCTAAATCGGAATGTTCACGGAGCTAGTTGACGTGCGACTTGTTCAGTCCATAACGCCACCGGAAGTCCCAGTACCTTCTTTTGTATATCAATACAGTTTGTATTACATGGAAAATCTTAGTAGTCATCTTAGTTCGAATATTCAGCTCTGATCATAGTTGTTACTTATGTCAGATCATTAGGTTAGGTGAGGTTAGACCACGTCTATTATCATCACATGTTCCGAGGTGCAATGAAAGGCGTGGGTTTGCACGCTTTCCGCTCAGTTTAGATACACCATCAACTACAATCAGTTAAAGTCCGTAGATGGAGCGAGGAAGATACAGAATGCAGAAAATGGTTCATTGCATAGAATGTCATGCTGAATATGGTCACATTGCCTAATTCTGTTCTCCATAGAACTGGACAAGTGCAATTGGAGAACTCGCGTTCTGTGAAAACATAAAGCAAAAATATTACTTGCTGTGCCGTGGTGCACAGCTCGAACGACGGATGAAGCAATGCTTCTACGACCGACGGAAGATCCTGCTGGTTTGGTGTTGTTGTGGCTACTGCAGGTGACAGGCGCTTTAGGTTTTAGCTTCAGTTTTAGATTTAATATTGTTACATGTTCCGAGGTGCAGCAAACAACTTTGTTCTGCATGCTATCCAAAGAGATTACATTCCTCATATATTGATGCTGTCGATTCAAGCTCGTCGACAAAGGGCACTTGTGTGTGTGGATCCACTCAAAGCGTGGTAACTGTATGGATTCGCACAGCGGATGGAAGACATATAGAATGAGGTGCAAAAGGAGGTCGTTGAAATACAAACTGTAGATGGGCTATTGCATGCCTATTTAACATCATTTAAAATACATTTGGACAAGCACATCTAGGAAGAGTTGAGAGTGATCCACGGCAACGGCGGTAGTTGGGACTTTGTAGATGGGGTACATTGATCGGCGTTGGCAGGCTGGGTGGAAGGACCTGTCCCGGCGGTGTATGACACATGACAATAGATAGAGAAAAGTGGAAGTTACAGAGTGCAGAATCCATGTATCAGCACTGCAGCGCATGGTTGTACATCTGTACCTCAGACGAAGTTCAATGTCCATGATGGGGTAGAGGGAATTGAATTAGTATCCTAGCCTATGGAAGGACCGCCCAATAACGGAGGAAATGAACCTATTCCTAAGTCTGGTGATGCGCGCTTTCAAGCTTCTCTACCATTTGGAGTTGGGGAAAGAAGAACTGAGCGGGGTTGGCAAAGTCTTTGATTATGTTGGGTGTTTGGGTAATGTTATGCAGCGTGGAATGTAGATGGATAATATGATTGGTCTGGGGTCTCTAATAGACTGGGCTATATTTACAATCCTCTGCAATTTCTCGCGGTCCTGGCAGAGTTATTCCCTGACCAAGCTGCCATTAAATGTAACAATATGCTTGTAGAAACATTGAAAATAGTTGCAGGAGGAGGACATTTGGCCCTTCGATCCAGCAACGCCGTTCATTGTGATCATGGCTCATCATCCACAATCAGTAACCTGTGCATGCCTTCTCCCCATATCCCTTGATACCACTAGCCCCTAGAGCTCTATCTAACTCTCTTTCAAATTCAACAAAGTGAATTGACCGCCACTGCCTTCTGTGGCAGAGAAATCCACAAATTCACAACTATCTGGGTGAATAACCTCAGTTTTAAATGGCCTCCCCTTTATTCTGTTGCCGTATTTTGACAAGGGTAACAGGGGACATAACAATTGTCTTTTTGTTTTCGTTTGTGTGCCTTCTAGGGTGTCGCTTCAATGTGATTGCTCCACGTCAGAGTGGCAAGATTTAAAAGAAACTGAAGGAAGGAATTTACACTCCAACGGTGGTGGGTACATGGGACAAGCAGTCGAAGGAGTTAGTGGTGAAGTGTTCTACAGCCAGAGCATTTGGAAATACAGATGCCAATGAGACAGTAGCAAGAAATAATTAGGTAGCTGTTGTGCAATAAATGTTGAGCAGGAACTGATTCTGCAATAATGTCCAGGTGGGCCGACGAGCAGCACCGATGTTGCTTTTGGTTTGAAAATTGATACCACACTGCATGTTGCTCGTCAATATCGTTTTGATGAAATCATTAACTTCTGACATAACATATATTCCTTCTCTCCTCGGATGTGTCCTGTCATCTGAGTATATCCCGACCTCCACTTGTATTTCAGATGCCGGAGAATTACTACGGCCCGCAACCCAATATCAGCGTGTATTTTGTTTTCTTACTCCCATCCCCACACTTCACCTTCTCTTCGCCACTGCCCAACAATCCATTTCTGGTTAACGGCCATTCATCACCTTCTCTTTTATATCAACACCGCCTGTGTCTCGTGTACAATCTTAGTCAGCATCGCAGTACGAACATTCCCGCGCTGATCAGAGTCGTTATTTATCTCAGGTCATTTGGTCAGGTTAGGTCTATTATTATCACACGTACCGATGTGCAGTGGAAAGCCTTGTTTTTGCATGCTATTCACTCAGTTCAAATATTCCAAACACAAAAACAATCAGTGTAACGAAAAGTGCAATAGATCGGGTTAAGGGGAAGCTACAGAATGAAGAAAATAGTTCTTGATACAGAATATCTTTATGAATGTAGTTTTCATATTTCCACCAAACCCCGATTTGTCCGCGTATTTGTAATAATTAACAATCTTTTCTCAAGCCACCTTGCATAATTCCGGTCCACCGTTCCTCTGGGAGCCGCATCTTTGCATTTGGAGCATTAGAGTTCTATAGAAACATAAATCCTTCATTGGACCCGATGTAGAACCCGATTTGTGCCGATGTGCATAGGTAAAAGTATTAATGATACAATGCTTCTATTAACTATGAGGCTCATTGGTTTGTAAAGGTGTAACCAAATAAGTTGAAAGGTGGATTGAGATTTAGGCTTCAGGTTCAGGTTCATTATTGCCACGTTTATCGAGCCGCACGAATAACGTTGTGCTATATGCGATCCAAACAGATTAAATACGATATACAAATATTATCAGTTCAAAATCAAGAACAATAAATGAAGCAAAAGGAAGATACAGAATGCAGAACATAGTTCGCAGTGGTGTAGCGCATCTGTTCCATAGACAAATATCCGCCATGGGGTAGGGATGGCAGACCGTATGAACTATCGTGAAGGTGACAGGGTAGACCATCTGATCAACTGTTGGTCCTTTGAAGCGCACTTTGTTTTCGACGGACAAATCATGACTTCAATCTCTGCACCGAGTTGAAGATCCGTATCGCGCTCTTTAAATGAGATAACGTCGAAGCATAATAATCTACGGAGCATGTGCTGGGACTTATTAATTGGAAATCGTAGACAAGGAGAGTTGCTGGGCTGTTTCTCTGCCGTGTGACTCGTGGCTCTCGGTCCAGTCTATGTACCTTTTTCCCATTTGTGGTATCACCGTTGTTAGTTAAAGCAGGGCTTCGCTCATAATTATCTTTATGGCCTGAGCTCTAGGTGGAGTTAAGTTCTATATTCCTTGGATGGCAGGAGGCTGGGAGAGGGGGGGAGTGGTAATGTTACAAAGGTGTATAAATCGTGAGGGGAATAAATAGAATGGATGCACTGTCATTTACCCAGAATGGAGAAGCAAATAACAGAGATCAGAGGGTTAAGAGAGGCTAGATTTACAAGGAACTGGAAGGAAAGACCTTAACACTCAGATGGTGATGGGTATAAAGAACGAGCTAACAGTAACGGTAGTTGAGACATGTTGAAGATAGTGCATTTATACATCCACAACATTTGGAATATAGCTACCAAATCGACTTTAGCAATAAGTAAGCATGATCGGCTATTTCTATTTCTATTGTTCGGCTTGAACTGATTTTGTAGCAATGTTCAGGTGCGATGGCGATGTAATTTTCACTCTAACTCAGGTGCGCTTGAGTTGTGCGAAGTGTGCATTTGTTTCGGACTATCAGTTATTTTATTGGGTCACTCATTTCGGACATTCGATACGTTTTCCTCACTCCACGGGTGTCATCTGAGTCTTCTACGTTTATCTTGCTTCACACTTGTATTTCAGAATCCCGGCAATTACTGCGCTCCAGGTGATCTGGGAATAAGTGTAGGGATAGGGCGATGGCATCGTCCGTGGACCTGTTGTGACGGTAGGCGAACTGCAGTGGGTCAAGGACGCTGGCTAGACTGGATATAATGCGTTCCATTGCAAGCCTCCCAAAACATTTCATGATGGTGGATGTCAAGGCCACTGTTCGGTGGTCGTTTAAACTTGAGGTTTTGCCTTTCCTCGACACTGGAATGATGGTGGTCTTCAAGAGGCAGTTGGGTACCTGAGAACGGAGTAGGGAAAGAACAAAGATGTCCACGAATACAGCTGCCAGCGTTTCCGCTCAGCTACTAAGGACACGGCCAGGAACTCCGTCTAGGCCTGTTGCTTTTCGTGGATTTACCCACAGCAAGGCCGCTCTAACCTCTGCAACTGTCACCCTGGGGAGAGGCACACTGGAGTCTGAAGAGCCAGAAGTCACCATACAAAAGTATTCAGTTCATCAGGTTGGTTTGCACTATCACCAATGATATTGGCTGAACATTCTTTTTGTTTAAATTTTTTTTAAATTTTTTATTATTTATTTTTTATTTTTTACAGAACTTTTTGGAAAACAACCCCCCCCCACCCTTCCCCCACCCCCCTTATACTAACCCCAAATAAGAAAAAGAAAGAAAAGAAAAAAAGATTAAAGACTGCCTGGTTGTTGGTGGTCCTGCACACGCCCCATGGAATTCCAAACAGAATAAACTGTATATGTATATACATCTCTCCCAAAAGAACCATTGTAAATATGAACAATTCTTCTATATATATAGGCCCCTCTTTTGTAGATAAGGACGCCAGATATTTAAAAAAGTATCATATTTGTTCCTTAAATTATAAGTAATTTTTTCAAGTGGGATACAGTTAGAAATTTCATTATTCCAAAGGTCCATACTTAAATAGGAATCAGATTTCCAAGTAACTGCGATAGTTTTTTTGGCTACTGCTAATGCAATTTTTATAAATTCTTTCTGATATTTATTCATTTTAAGTTGTGGTCTTATTCCTTCAACATCACCCAATAACAAAAATCTTGGGTTGTATGGAAGTTGTATTCCGATAATCTGTTCTAAAAAGCTTCTTAAGTTTGTCCAAAAAGGTTGTATTTTTGAACAGGACCAAGTAGAATGAAACAAAGTACCAATTTCTTGATTGCACCGAAAACATTGGTCAGATAAACTTGAGTTTATTCTCTTTAATTTTTGTGGTGTGATATATAATTGATGCAGAAAGTTATATTGTACTAGTCTAAACCGAACATTTATTGTATTTTTCATACTGTCAAGGCATAGTTTTGACCAATTTGTTCCATCAATATTAATATTCAAATCCGTTTCCCATTTTCGCCTTGATATATGAATTCCTTGTTTAGGAGCCTTTTTTGAATTAGATTATATATAATAGAAGTAAAAAAAATCATTTGTCCTTTTTGAATTAGGTTTTCAATTTCCTTAGATTTCGGCAATAAAATTGTTTGACCCAATTTATCTTTTAAATAAGCTCTTAATTGAAAGTAACAGAAAAGGGAATTATTTGATATATGATATTTATTTTTCAATTGTTCAAATGACATCAATATACCTTTTTCAAAGCAATCACCTCTATATCTAATCCCTTTTTGATGCCACCTATATAGAAGCTGGTTATCCATTGTAAAAGGTATCAATCTATTCTGAATCAAAGTTGTCTTTCCTAATAAAGATTTTTTGTTTCATCCTCAAAATTTACCTTATTCCATAATCCGATCAAGTGTTTTAATAATGGAGATTATTTCAGTCCCCGTATCAATTTAGGTTCCCATTTATATATAAAGTCTTCTGGTATATTTTCTCCTATTTTATCTAGTTCTATTCTTATCCATGCCGGGTTTTTTTCTTCAAAAAGAGATGCAATAAACCTCAGTTGGTTTGCTTTATAATAATTCTTAAAGTTCGGAAGTTGTAATCCTCCTGAATCAAACTTCCATGTCAATTTTTCCAACGATATTCTTGACATTTTACCTTTCCAAAGAAATTTCCGCATATATTTATTTAACTCTTGAAAAAACTTCTGTGGTACTTGTATTGGTAATGTTTGGAATAAATATTGTAATTTCGGAAATATATTCATTTTAACGGCATTAACTCTTCCTATTAATGTTATTGGTAATGTCATCCATTTATCAAGGTCCTCTTTTATTTTTCTTAGTAATAATAAATAATTTAATTTATATAAATTCTTCATATCATTATCAATTCTTATACCTAAATACTTTATACCAATTAATGGCCATCTAAATTGGGTTAGTAATCGACATTGAGTGTAATCTCCTTTAGTAAGGGGTAAAATTTCACTTTTATCCCAATTTATTTTATAGCCTGATATTCTTCCATATTCTTCTAATCTAAAAGATAGTTTGCGCAACGAATCTAATGGTTTTGTTAAGTGTATCAAAACCTCATCTGCAAATAAATTAATCTTAAATTCTTCCTGATTGACTTTAAAACCCTTAATATCTGGGTCAGTTCTAATTAGTTCAGCTAACGGTTCTATCGCCAGGACAAATAAAGCAGGTGATAATGGGCATCCTTGTCTAGTTGACCTTTTTAATTGAAACGGTGTTGAAATTTGGCCATTTGTCACTACTTTAGCTTTGGGATTCACATTTAGAGTTTTAATCCAGTTTATAAAAGTTGTTCCTAACCCATATTTTTCCAATACTTTATATAAAAAATCCCACTCTAACCTATCAAATGCTTTTTCTGCATCCAGAGCTACTGCTACACTTATTTCATTCCTCTTTTGTGCCAAATGCATTATACTAAGTAACCTAGTTACATTATCTGCAGAATGTCTATTTTTAATAAATCCAGTTTGATCCATATGTACTAATTTTGGTAAATACTTAGACAATCTATTAGATAAAATTTTTGCTACTATTTTATAATCTGTATTCAGCAAAGATATAGGTTTATATGATGTTGGTTTTAAAGGATCCCTATCTTTTTTTGGTATTACTGTTAAAATCGCTGTCGTAAAAGACTCTGGGAGGTTATGTGTTCTTTCCGCCTGCTGTATTACCTCCATAAAAGGAGGAATTAATAATTATTTAAATTTTTTATAAAATTCTGGCGGGAACCCATCTTCTCCTGGGGATTTATTACTCTGTAGTGATATTAACATTTCTTTGACCTCTTTTAATGAAAAAGGCATATCTAATCCCATCTGTTCTTCTAAATTTAATTTAGGAAGGTTTATTTGTGCTAAAAAAATCTATCTCATTAGTATCTTTTTGTGATTCTGACGTATAATTCAGAATTTAAAAAAAAAAAGGTTTCATTAATTTCTAAAGGTTTATAAGTAATTTTATTTGTATTTATTCTAATAGCGTTAATCGTTCTCGAAGACTGTTCGGCTTTCAACTGCCAAGCAAGGACCTTATGTGATCTCTCTCCTAACTCAGTAGTACTCTGTTTAGTTCTCATAATTGCTTTTTCTGTTCGGTATGTCTGTAATGTATTATATTGTAACTTCTTATTGTAACTTATTATATTGTAACTTCTTATTGATAAGTTGTCTTCGTTTCTCTTCCGTTACATACCTTTGAGATTCTTTTTCTAATTTTGTAATTTCTTTCTCCAATTGCTCTACTTCGGCCATATATTCTTTCTTAATTTTGGAAGTATAACTTATTATCTGTCCTCTCAAATATGCTTTCATTGCATCCCATATAACAAATTTATCATCAACTGAGTTGGAATTTGTATCTAAATAAAATTGAATATGTCTTCTCATAAACTCACAAAAATCTTCTCGATTTAATAATGTTGAATTAAATCTCCATCTATAAGTAATTTCCTCTTTATCCATCATTACCATCGACATTGTTAAAGGGGAGTGATCTGATAATGTTCTTGCTTTATATTCAACATTTTTCACTCTGTCCTGTATGTTTGTTGATAATAAAAAGAGATCAATCCTCGAATAAGTTTTATGTCTATATGAGTAAAAAGAATAATCTCTTTCTCTTGGGTTAAGTCTTCTCCATATATCGGTTAGATTTAAATCTTTCATCAATGACAAAGTTAATTTTGCTATTTTCGTTTTTGTAACTGTCCTAACTGATCTATCTAAAACTGGGTCTAAGCAAAAATCAAAGTCTCCACCTATTAGTATTTTATCTTGGGCATCGGCCAGATTCAAAAAAGTTTCTTGTATAAATTTTATATCATTTTCATTTGGTGCATAAATATTCATCAAGGTCCATAATTCCGAAAAGAGTTGGCAATGTATAATCACATATCTTCCCGCAGGATCAATAATTGTATTTTGTATTTTGATTGGTAATGTTTTATTAATCAAAATTGCAACTCCCCTCGCTTTTGAATTGAATGAAGCTGCAGTAACCGTTCCCACCCAGTCTCTTTTTAATTTCTGATGTTCCATCTCTGTTAAATGAATTTCCTGCAAAAAAGCTATATCTATCTTCATTTTTTTAATATGTGTTAAAATTCTTTTTCTTTTTACCGGCCCATTAACCCATTAACATTAAA
This sequence comes from Rhinoraja longicauda, assembly GCF_053455715.1. Lineage (NCBI taxonomy): Eukaryota > Metazoa > Chordata > Chondrichthyes > Rajiformes > Arhynchobatidae > Rhinoraja > Rhinoraja longicauda. The sequence continues at coordinate 18,935 of NW_027603177.1, forward strand.
ACTCAAAAGTTCAGTAATTTAACCATTATTCTTAACAAAATTACTCCTATCTATAACATTACTTAACACCTCGTTTCTCATGGTTCTTTGGGGAGTTTCCTTAAAATTCACCATGTTGCTGTACATCCCCCCCCTCCCCCCCAACATCCAGGCTAAAAGATGAAAAAGAAAAATAAATAGTTAAAGAAACCCAAAATAACCCCCTACTAATGCTGTTTATAAAAAAGAAAACATCATTACCTCCCTCCATTTTACGGGTCATGGCACATGCCATGAATACACACATGAATCCCGCAGTCATCAATTGGTGGTTCTCCACTCCCCCCCCCGAACTAGCATAACCTTTTCTCCCAATCATTATTCATTCAATCTTTACATTTCATATCCTTTATCTTCTCTCCGTTCATATCCGTTTCAATCCATGTCTCATTGTCGTTCTTCTTGTATCTGGTGAGCCTTTGGAAGTTTTAAAGCAAATTCCTCAGCTTCCTGGTAATCAGTAAAAAATTTGTTTCCATCTCTTTCTATAAAAATATTCAGTGTTGCAGGGTATCGCAGGTAAAATCGATAACCTTTTTGCCACAGGGCTTTTTTCGCAGGGTTGAATTCCTTCCTTCTCTTCAAAAGCTCATAACTTATATCAGGATAGAAAAAAAGGTTATTCTCTCCACTTTTCGGAGGAGTAGAATTCTTTATGCATTGTGCAGCCGCCTTCAAAATTCTTTCTTTATCTTGATTATATGATGATGATCTCAATAATTTTATCAGAATTGATCTCGGATACTGACCCTGTTTTGGACTTGGTCTTAATGCCCTATGTGCCCTTTCAATTTCAATTTCGATTTCACTTTTTTCCATTCCCAAAATATTCGGAATCCATTTTTGAAAGAATTCTATTGAATCTTCTCCCTCTGCGCCTTCTTCAAGACCAACAATCTTTATATTGTTTCGTCTACTAGTATTCTCCAACAAGTCCAGTTTTTCAAATATCTGTTTCCTTTCTGTTATCCAAGCAGTTACGTTGTCTTCGATCTTA
>NW_027603178.1:0-19933 GCF_053455715.1 Rhinoraja longicauda
AACAGATTTGTACGAGGGTGATGAGACCGTGGGCCAGAGCAAAGTGGCAGTACATGGTGAAAAGGAATCTCCAGGCAGAGATCATTGAGCACCAGAGGGCATTTTGTCCCACTGTCCGATAAATCACAACCTAACCTTAGCAGTGACACGGGCCTCAACACCTTTGCAAATCAAAACCGCAGGAGGAGCAAGCCACAAAAAAGATTCAAACGGAGTCAGGAGGGTGAAACCCAATCCAAGGGGGAATATAATGTAAGGGTACCAGCCTAGATAGTGAGGATTGAAATAATCACAGGCTCAGATTTATGCAATCCTTCAAACCTAAAAACAACTTTAGGATAGAATAGCAGGGAGAACCACACAGGGGCCAACAACCCAAAAGACCCTTGACACCTACTCCTACCTCACAAGGATACATGATACCCTCACCCCGGAGGGGGTCCCTATGCACCCTTCCCCACCCATAAACCTAACCCTAACACCGGACTGCACCGGACCACCCCAAACAGTCCCCAAAAAACCCTAGGCACCCATCCTCAAACCCCAGCAAGGTAGACGGCACGCCAGAGATGGCCAATGTGCCCACCCCCCAAACCTAACCCTAACACGGAACGGCACTGGATCACCCCAAACAGCCCCAAAAAGACCCTTGGCACCTACCCTCAACTCAACAAAGATAGGAAATAACCCCCACCCACAGAATCTAACCCTAACATCGGGTTGCATAGGACCTCCCCAAACAACCCAAAAGACCGCCAAAAGAGGATCTTAAACTTTTGTAAATAGATGATCCATCCGAGTACCCTCTAGACCCAGAGACCCCCCCCCCCCCCCACCCCATCACACCTGGAACACATCTAGCTCCCCCAGAAAAGACGGACAATTGAAGGGAGTGATAGGACCCTTACACACTCACAACACGATACCCACTCCCACCTCAGCCCACCTCAGAGACCCCCCCACCCCACCACACAACGGCCACTAGCTCCACACAGACCAGGTGCAGGTTTGCAAAGCCCACTCACTCACAACAAAGACTTTCAGAACATGATAAAGACAGGAGGCCAGAGGAATGCTGAAAACATTAACAGCAGATAAAACAGCAGGAGGCCAGGAACACAAACAATCAAACAAACACAAAGAATAGGGATGACATCAACAGTCCCAACCAAAGTGACCAGTCCCAAGTCAGCAGATGGGAAGGACATACCTAGAAAGGGAGGGATTTTCAACCCACCCTTTAAAACTCCCCACCGACCAGTAGTAGTTATTGATTTTTCCCTGATGAAGCTACAGCAAGAGCGAAACTGGAGGCTTGTTACCCAGTCACCGGTCCCAGGACTCAGCACATGGGAGGAGTAAATCCAGAAAGGTAGGGACATCAACCTACCCTTTAAAACCCCTTATCGGCTAGAAGTTGAGTAGAGCTGCGAGTTGAGCTGCAAGATTAAAACAGGAGGGTATGGAACTGAGGGGGGTGTACCTGGGACGCCAGGTTTCACCGTTGAGCCCTCTGGAGACGTTGTGGGCTTATCAATGAAACGTCGAGGAAGGAGGGTACCCACCTGATGACCCCGATGACGTACCTACCCTACCTTTCACCAGGGAAAAGTTCAGCAAGTGGTCTCCGTAAGCCGGAAAAAACCAAAGACTTGTGGAGCACCTGGGTGTAAACTGTACTAGAGATATTTGATGTTTATAGTTTACTGCACGAGTATTGCATTGTAGAAACTGTACTAGAGATACTTGATGTTTATAGTTTACTGCAGTAGTATTGCATTGTACTAACTGAGCCAGAAATGAGTAATTACATGCAGGGGGGAGGGGATGAGTGTGATTGATTAACAACAGTATTAATGTGAATCATGACCAGCACAGGAGTCAACCGAGACCGAGAGATTCCTTTGCAGTCGCAGGCAGAGTTATTTATAAAGTGGCCCAGACTCTGCACCACCTGAGGGTTCTGCAAGAACAGAGCCGACCCCATAAGGGCATCAGGAAGCAGGGTAAGATATTGATAACAAGGCCCATACTCTGCACCACCTGAGGCTTTTGTAACAGAGCCGACCCCATAAGGGCATCAGGAAGCAGGGCAAGATATTGATAAAATGGCCCAGGCTCTGCACCACCTGAGGGTTCTGCAAGAACAGAGCCGACCCCATAAGGGCATCAGGAAGCAGGTTAAGATATTGATAACAAGGCCCAGACTCTGCACCACCTGAGGGTTCTGCAAGAACAGAGCCGACCCCATAAGGGCATCAGGAAGCAGGGCAAGATACTGATAAAATGGCCCTGGCTCTGCACCACCTGAGGGTTCTGCAAGAACAGAGCCGACCCCATAAGGGCATCAGGAAGCAGGTTAAGATATTGATAACAAGGCCCAGACTCTGCACCACCTGAGGGTTCTGCAAGAACAGAGCCGACCCCATAAGGGCATCAGGAAGCAGGGCAAGATGTTGATAAAATGGCCCAGACTCTGCACCACCTGAGGGTTCTGCAAGAACAGAGCCGACCCCATAAGGGTATCAGGAGGCAGGGTGAGATAATGACACAATTTGTAAAACCGGCAAATCCCACCCAGGAAACATTGCAAAAATTGGCCTCTAATGCTGGAACGTGGGTAAAGCCAAACAAACACGACACATTTTAAATGAACATTACCAAAACAGCCTGTGATATGCCCATGACAAAGGAAAGGCCAAACCTCACCAGAAAAGAGAGGGAGACCATGGCAGAGCTGAGGGATAAAAATGAGATTGTGATAAAACCAGCAGACAAGGGGAGCAGTAGGGATACAAATTAATGTCAATATGGGGCCTGCTCCCACTGGGTAATAGACAAAAACATAGAACAGGGTGACAGGAGAGACCGGACAGCACAGAGGATAACTTGTGAGCAAAATAATGGGGTGTATGCAGTCTAATGTAAGGAGTGTAACTTACTGTACATAGGCGAAACAGGTAACAGCCTCAGAGTCAGCCTGACAGGACACCTCAGCAACACATAAAGTCCATACCCAGTAGTTGACACTCCCAGCAGCACGGGACCCAGTCCCTAGAGATCATGGGCCTAGAAACAAACATAAATTGGTCAACCGGGTGTCGGAAGAGGGCAGAGGGGATATGGATTGAAGCGTTAGACGCGAGAGGCCAAGGGCCTCAACCAAGCATAAACTCAAACTTAGGGTGGACCCTGACTGACTCCTAAAAATCTACAGAAGGGCAAGTGCAAAGGTCAACAGATTTGTACGAGGGTGATGAGACCGTGGGCCAGAGCAAAGTGGCAGTACATGGTGAAAAGGAATCTCCAGGCAGAGATCATTGAGCACCAGAGGGCATTTTGTCCCACTGTCCGATAAATCACAATCTAACCCTAACCCTAACCCTAACCCTAACCGTGGGCCAGAGCAAAGTGGCAGTACATGGTGAAAAGGAATCTCCAGGCAGAGATCATTGAGCACCAGAGGGCATTTTGTCCCACTGTCCGATAAATCACACCCTAACCCTAACCCTAACCCTAACCCTAAACCCTGACCCTGACCCTAAACCCTGACCCTGACCCTGACCCTAAACCCTGACCCTGACCCTAACCCTAACCCTAAACCCTGACCCTAAACCCTAACCCTAACCCTAACCCTAACCCAAACGGAGTCAGGAGGGTGAAACCCAATCCAAGGGGGAATATAATGTAAGGGTACCAGCCTAGATAGTGAGGGTTGAAATAATCACAGGCTCAGATTTATGCAATCCTTCAAACCTAAAAACAACTTTAGGATAGAATAGCAGGGAGAACCACACAGGGTGCCAACAACCCAAAAGACCCTTGACACCTACTCCTACCTCACAAGGATAGATGATACCCTCACCCCGGAGGGGGTCCCTATGCACCCTTCCCCACCCATAAACCTAACCCTAACACCGGACTGCACCGGACCACCCCAAACAGTCCCCCAAAAACCCTAGGCACCCACCCTCAAACCCCAGCAAGGCAGACGGCATGCCAGAGATGGCCAATGTGCCCACCCCCCAAACCTAACCCTAACACGGAACGGCACTGGATCACCCCAAACAGCCCCAAAAAGACCCTTGGCACCTACCCTCAACTCAACAAAGATAGGAAATAACCCCCACCCACAGAATCTAACCCTAACATTGGGTTGCATAGGACCTCCCCAAACAACCCAAAAGACCCCCAAAAGAGGATCTTAAACCTTTGTAAATAGATGATCCATCCGAGTACCCTCTAGACCCAGAGACCCCCCACCCCATCACACCTGGAACACACCTAGCTCCCCCAGAAAAGACGGACAATTGAAGGGAGTGATAGGACCCTTACACACTCACAACACGATACCCACTCCCACCTCAGCCCACCTCAGAGACCCCCCCACCCCACCACACAACGGCCACTAGCTCCACACAGACCAGGTGCAGGTTTGCAAAGCCCACTCACTCACAACAAAGACTTTCAGAACATGATAAAGACAGGAGGCCAGAGGAATGCTGAAAACATTAACAGCAGATAAAACAGCAGGAGGCCAGGAACACAAACAATCAAACAAACACAAAGAATAGGGATGACATCAACAATCCCAACCAAAGTGACCACTCCCAAGTCAGCAGATGGAAAGGACATACCCAGAAAGGGAGGGATTTTCAACCCACCCTTTAAAACTCCCCACCGACCAGTAGCAGTTATTGATTTTTCCCTGATGAAGCTACAGCAAGAGCGAAACTGGAGGCTTGTTACCCAGTCACCGGTCGGTCCCAGGACTCAGCACATGGGAGGAGTAAATCCAGAAAGGTAGGGACATCAACCTACCCTTTAAAACCCCTTATCGGCTAGAAGTTGAGTAGAGCTGCGAGTTGAGCTGCAAGTTTAAAACAGGAGGGTATGGAACTGAGGGGGGTGTACCTGGGACGCCAGGTTTCACCGTTGAGCCCTCTGAAGACGTTGTGGGCTTATCAATGAAACGTCGAGGAAGGAGGGTACCAACCTGATGACCCCGATGACATACCTACCCAACCTTTCACCAGGGAAAAGTTCAGCAAGTGGTCTCCGTAAGCCGGAAAAAACCAAAGACTTGTGGAGCACCTGGGTGTAAACTGTACTAGAGATATTTGATGTTTATAGTTTATTGCACTAGTATTGCATTGTAGAAACTGTACTAGAGATACTTGATGATTATAGTTTACTGCAGTAGTATTGCATTGTACTAACTGAGCCAGAAATGAGTAATTACATGCAGAGGGGAGGGGATGAGTGTGATTGTTTAACAACAGTATTAATGTGAATCATGACCAGCACAGGAGTCAACCGAGACCGAGAGATTCCTTTGCAGTCGCAGGCAGAGTTATTTATAAAGTGGCCCAGACTCTGCACCACCTGAGGGTTCTGCAAGAACAGAGCCGACCCCATAAGGGTATCAGGAGGCAGGGTGAGATAATGACACAATTTGTAAAACCGGCAAATCCCACCCAGGAAACATTGCAAAAATTGGCCTCTAATGCTGGAACGTGGGTAAAGCCAAACAAACACGACACATTTTAAATGAACATTACCAAAACAGCCTGTGATATGCCCATGACAAAGGAAAGGCCAAACCTCACCAGAAAAGAGAGGGAGACCATGGCAGAGCTGAGGGATAAAAATGAGATTGTGATAAAACCAGCAGACAAGGGGAGAAGTAGGGATACAAATTAATGTCAATATGGGGCCTGCTCCCACTGGGTAATAGACAAAAACATAGAACAGGGTGACAGGAGAGACCGGACAGCACAGAGGATAACCTGTGAGCAAAATAATGGGGTGTATGCAGTTTAATGTAAGGAGTGTAACTTACTGTACATAGGCGAAACAGGTAACAGCCTCAGAGTCAGCCTGACAGGACACCTCAGCAACACATAAAGTCCATACCCAGTAGTTGACACTCCCAGCAGCACGGGACCCAGTCCCTAGAGATCATGGGCCTAGAAACAAACATAAATTGGTCAACCGGGTGTCGGAAGAGGGCAGAGGGGATATGGATTGAAGCGTTAGACGCGAGAGGCCAAGGGCCTCAACCAAGCATAAACTCAAACTTAGGGTGGACCCTGACTGACTCCTAAAAATCTACAGAAGGGCAAGTGCAAAGGTCAACAGATTTGTACGAGGGTGATGAGACCGTGGGCCAGAGCAAAGTGGCAGTACATGGTGAAAAGGAATCTCCAGGCAGAGATCATTGAGCACCAGAGGGCATTTTGTCCCACTGTCCGATAAATCACAACCTAACCCTAACCCTAACCCTAACCCTAACCCTAACCCCTAACCCTAACACCCTAACCCTAACACCCTAACCCTAACACCCTAACCCTAACACCCAACCCTGACCCTAACCCCTAACCCTAACCCCTAAACCCTGACCCTCACCCTGACCCTGACCCTAACCCTAATGCACTAGTATTGCATTGTAGAAACTGTACTAGAGATACTTGATGTTTATAGTTTACTGCAGTAGTATTGCATTGTACTAACTGAGCCAGAAATGAGTAATTACATGCAGGGGGGAGGGGATGAGTGTGATTGTTTAACAACAGTTTTAATGTGAATCATGACCAGCACAGGAGTCAACCGAGACCGAGAGATTCCTTTGCAGTCGCAGGCAGAGTTATTTATAAAGTGGCCCAGACTCTGCACCACCTGAGGGTTCTGCAAGAACAGAGCCGACCCCATAAGGGCATCAGGAAGCAGGGTAAGATATTGATAACAAGGCCCATACCCTGCACCACCTGAGGCTTTTGTAACAGAGCCGACCCCATAAGGGCATCAGGAAGCAGGGCAAGATATTGATAAAATGGCCCAGGCTCTGCACCACCTGAGGGTTCTGCAAGAACAGAGCCGACCCCATAAGGGCATCAGGAAGCAGGTTAAGATATTGATAACAAGGCCCAGACTCTGCACCACCTGAGGGTTCTGCAAGAACAGAGCCGACCCCATAAGGGCATCAGGAAGCAGGTTAAGATATTGATAACAAGGCACAGACTCTGCACCACCTGAGGGTTCTGCAAGAACAGAGCCGACCCCATAAGGGCATCAGGAAGCAGGGTAAGATATTTGTAGATGGTTTATATGCAACCAATAACATAGTTACCTCAGTACCATTAACCCCGCCTAGTTAACATCAATCATAACGCCTTCCCTTCCTGGGTACAGTTCAGTAGAGGAACGTAGCCAGTGCTTGAAGATGTATGTAATACGCTGTGCTATCATTAAAAGATGTTGTACGCTTTAAGAGTTTGTGAAGTATTAATTTACATGGTGTCGGAAGTGGAAGACACTTGCGTCTCCTGTCTGTCGGGTTTTATTTCTTTTTTTTGATTTGTGCCTTTTTGTGCTTAATCTCTCTGACCATGGCGTCCTCTTGCAGAAAGCCCGCGCAGCTTGTCTTTGATGCTGACATTTCTGAGCGCTGGGACACGTTTGAGTTTGATTTCACCCACTTTGTCAACGTCGCACATCGCGCTGATCCTGACTCCCTTAAAGCCTCCCTCCTACTCAACCTTGTCGGACCTGATGCCATGAAGAGAGCCAGAACTTTCACCTATGCTCCAGCGGTCCTGGGCGACGACGACGTGGAGATTACCCCTGCAGAATCTGCCAGTGACCCCGCTTGCCTGCTACGTAAGTTCAGGGAGATTTGTGACCTGCCCTCGAACCGCATTCTGCAGAGGGCACGGTTCTTTACAAGAAAACAGTTGCCGGATGAACCTGTTGAATGTTTTATTGCTGATTTGCGTTATCTCGCCCAGCGGTGCCGTTTTGGTGACATGACGGAGCAGCTCACTAGAGACATTTTAGTAACTGGCATGCGTGACCAGCAGCTACGATGCGAGCTTCTAAGGGATCCGGATCTAACGTTGGAAAAAGCTATGCATGCCTGCAGATTGTCTGAGGTCGTTGTATTGCCAGATGACCACCGAGACTCGGCCAATAAGTCTATCAACCTGGCTGGGTGTAGGAGACCCCAGCCTCGGATGGTAAACAATGCTTTTCTGCCGCGTGCCAACCCAGGTCCTGGTGAAGTGCCCCAAAAAAGGTGCCCAAACTGTAACTACATGCACCATAGACTGTCTACCTGCCCTGCTTATGGCAAATTTTGTAACTTTTGTAAAAAGTTAAACCACTTCTCTGCGGCCTGTCGCTCGATCCGTTCCCGTGGGAGACAGGCACAGATTTCCAGACCCAGTCTAAACATGCTGAGGCAATCTGATGGCTGTTACGATTTACAGCCCAGCCTGGTCGACTCCTACGAGGCAGATCCAATTAATCCTCCTGAGAATTCGAATGTGTTTACCCTCCTACACACAACCGCCCAACGCTCTGATCCCTCTGTAGCTCTGACTGTCAATGGTGTGTCCTTCCTTGCAAAGCTGGATACAGGTGCGAAGGTCAACGTATTGTCAATAAATCTTTTCAATAAGATAAGGAATAATGAGCCCCTGGTTGTTGACAACGCTACGTTGCATGCCTATGGTGGAGAAATTCTAAGGCCTGTGGGGAGGGCTGCTTTAACTTGTGTGCTGCAAAAGGCAACGAGAAACCTCGTTTTCTATGTTTTGAACTCTGACTGTGTAACCCTGCTGGGCAACCGTGCGTGCCAAGATCTTGGCCTGGTGTCCTTCGACCGCACGGTCCACAAAGTGCAACTGTCGTTCAACCCTGTTGTGGAATACCAGGACCTGTTCAACGATGACCTGGGAAAGTTACCACTCACATATCGTATTTCCGTTGACCCAAACGTACAACCTGTAGCCCGCGCAGCTCACAGGGTGTCTCACGCCATGAAAGACAGGGTCGAGGCGATGCTGAATAACATGGTCGAAAAGGGGGTGCTAGAAGCGGTTAGCGATCCCACCGCTTGGGTCTCCACTATGGTTGCCACGATAAAGAAAGACAAGAATGAAATACGTGTGTGTATCAATCCGAAGGACTTGAACCTTGCAATCAGGCGACCACACCACCCCATGCGGTCTGTTGAGGACGTGGCGGCTCAGGTCGGGCAGGCCACCATCTTTTCGGTCCTAGACGCTAAGAACTCGTTTTGGCAGATCCCGTTGGACAAAGAGTCTTCTGACCTAACGACCTTCGCCACACCGTTTGGCAGATTCAAGTTCCTGCGAATGCCATTCGGCATTAATTCCGCTAGCGAGGTGTTCCAGCGAACTATGGAGCAGATATTCTCGGGCCTGCCATGTGCCATCATCGTGGATGATATCCTGGTTTATGGGAAAGACATTGCGGAGCACGACCTGAACCTCCGCAGCATCCTGGATCGGGCGCGGAAGGTCAATCTGAAGCTGAATCCCAAGAAATGCCGGTTCCGCGTCCCAGAAGTCACGTATGTGGGACACGTCTTCACCTCTAACGGACTAAAACCCGACCCCTTGAAGGCAGCTGCCATCTCCGAGATGGCAGCCCCCACCGACGTGCCAGGTCTACAACGATTCTTAGGCATGGTGAACTACCTGGGGAAGTTTATACAAAACCTCAGTGAGCTGAGTGCTCCCCTGCGGCAATTGACAAAAAAGGATATTGCCTGGGCCTGGCTCCAACATCACCAGCAGGCCTTTGACTGCCTCAAGTCGAAATTGATTGACACCCCGACGTTGCGGTACTTCGATGTACGTCGCCCCATCACCGTCACCTGTGACGCTTCCAAGTTCGGTCTGGGTGCGGCTTGCCTTCAGTCTGTCGATGGATCGTTACATCCTGTCTCCTATGCCTCCCGCACCATGACGGACACCGAGCAGCGGTACGCTCAGATCGAGAAAGAGCTGCTCGCGGTGGTGTTCGCCTGCTCCAAGTTCAGAGATTTCCTGTTCGGCAGCAGATTTACGGTCGAAACCGACCACCAGCCACTGGTGACCATCCTAAACAAGCCAATTCACGCTGCCCCCGCCAGGCTGCAGCGTATGATGCTACAGCTCCAGCGTTTCGAATTCGACATCATCTACAAGAAGGGCACCGAGATGCACATTGCGGACACCCTATCGCGCGCCCCGCGGACCTCCTGTGATCGCCACCCCTACGAAACAGAGGACTTGCTTGTACTGGGCGTTAATTTCATTCCCACCAAGCAGCTACAGGTGTTGGCCGAGCACACCGCTGCCGATCCAGTTTTGCAGCGGCTTGCCACTGTGATTAAAGCAGGGTGGCCAACAAAGCGCTCCGCTGCGCCATCTGAAACACAGCCTTTCTTCCTGGTCCGCGACGAATTGGTGCTCCAGAATGGCGTCATCGTCAAGGGACATAAAGTTGTGGTCCCGTCCTCCCTGTTTGACTCTTACTATTGCGCAGCCCATAGCGGACACCCTGGGGTCGATGCAACACTCGCCCACGCTCAGTGCCAATTCTACTGGCCCGGAATGGCCAAATATATCCGAGACCGAGTTTCTGCCTGCTCCACGTGCAACAGTCTTGCTCCACACCAGCAGCGACAGCCCCTGCTGCAACAGCCTGCCCCTGCCTTGGCCTGGTCCTCGTTGGCTGCTGACATCTTCGAGTGGCGTGGTAACCACTACCTTGTCCTGGTCGACTCATACTCAAACTGGTTCGAGGTGGATTTACTGACATCCCTCACGTCGGAGATGGTGATCCGAAAGCTGCGGAAACACTTCTCCACTTTTGGGTCCCCTGTCAGGCTGCAGACTGACAACGGCAGGCAGTTTACCAGCCGAGAATTCAAAAGTTTTGCGGACAAGTGGAATTTTGTGCATTTCACCAGCAGCCCTGAGTACCCACAGAGCAACGGACTTGCAGAACGGGCCGTCCGCAGCGCCAAGCATCTGATGGAACAGGCGAGACTTTCCAACACTGATTTGTACTTGGATCTCCTAAACCTCAGGAATGTTTCCAGGGATCCGGCCATGGGGTCACCTGCTCAGCGTCTGATGTCAAGGAATACCAGATCTACTATCCCGATTGCCCAGCGCCAGCTGCAACCTCGGGTGCTGGAGCCTGCCTCCGTGCAGAGGCGTATTCAAGAGAAGCATGACAGCCAGCGGCGTTCCCACGATCGGTCGTGCAGACCACTCGATCCTCTTTTGCCTGGACAGGTTGTTCGGTTGCAGACCGCCGGCGGTCACTCCCGTCTGGCCACCGTGGTTGGGGTGGCCGACTCACCTCGTTCGTACCTGGTGGACCATGAGGGCACCATCTACCGAAGAAGCCGACAACACCTGCTTGCGGTTAATGAGCCAAAGCCGCAGCCCCCGGGACCCTATGCCCCGCCGCTCTCATACCAGCAGCCGGCTGCCGTCCCGGCCAGCGTTCCTTGTATGCCTCGGTCCCCATATCGCGCGCCCGGTTCCCCTCTGCGCGGGTCCACTGTTGCCGGTTCCCACTCTCCCGGTTCTACCACCGCAACTCCCTTCCCTGGTTCCCCTGCTGCCTCGTGTCCTCCGGTTTCTTCTGCTCTTTCGGGGGGAGGGGGAGACATTCGTACGCGCTCGGGCCGGATTAGTAAGCCACCTGTGCGCTATGGCGATTTTGCTTAATTCTGTTATTAATTCTGTTGTTGTGACAACAATCTGTTTAATTTTCTAGGGGGAAGGATGTAGATGGTTTATATGCAACCAATAACATAGTTACCTCAGTACCATTAACCCCGCCTAGTTAACATCAATCATAACGCCTTCCCTTCCTGGGTACAGTTCAGTAGAGGAACGTAGCCAGTGCTTGAAGATGTATGTAATACGCTGTGCTATCATTAAAAGATGTTGTACGCTTTAAGAGTTTGTGAAGTATTAATTTACAATATTGATAACAAGGCCCATACCCTGCACCACCTGAGGCTTTTGTAACAGAGCCGACCCCATAAGGGCATCAGGAAGCAGGGCAAGATATTGATAAAATGGCCCAGGCTCTGCACCACCTGAGGGTTCTGCAAGAACAGAGCCGACCCCATAAGGGCATCAGGAAGCAGGGTAAGATATTGATAACAAGGCCCATACCCTGCACCACCTGAGGCTTTTGTAACAGAGCCGACCCCATAAGGGCATCAGGAAGCAGGGCAAGATATTGATAAAATGGCACAGACTCTGCACCACCTGAGGGTTCTGCAAGAACAGAGCCGACCCCATAAGGGTATCAGGAGGCAGGGTGAGATAATGACACAATTTGTAAAACCGGCAAATCCCACCCAGGAAACATTGCAAAAATTGGCCACTAATGCTGGAACGTGGGTAAAGCCAAACAAACACGACACATTTTAAATGAACATTACCAAAACAGCCTGTGATATGCCCATGACAAAGGAAAGGCCAAACCTCACCAGAAAAGAGAGGGAGACCATGGCAGAGCTGAGGGATAAAAATGAGATTGTGATAAAACCAGCAGATAAGGGGAGCAGTAGGGATACAAATTAATGTCAATATGGGGCCTGCTCCCACTGGGTAATAGACAAAAACATAGAACAGGGTGACAGGAGAGACCGGATAGCACAGAGGATAACCTGTGAGCAAAATAATGGGGTGTATGCAGTTTAATGTAAGGAGTGTAACTTACTGTACATAGGCGAAACAGGTAACAGCCTCAGAGTCAGCCTGACAGGACACCTCAGCAACCCAGTAGTTGACACTCCCAGCAGCACGGGACCCAGTCCCTAGAGATCATGGGCCTAGAAACAAACATAAATTGGTCAACCGGGTGTCGGAAGAGGGCAGAGGGGATATGGATTGAAGCGTTAGACGCGAGAGGCCAAGGGCCTCAACCAAGCATAAACTCAAACTTAGGGTGGACCCTGACTGACTCCTAAAAATCTACAGAAGGGCAAGTGCAAAGGTCAACAGATTTGTACGAGGGTGATGAGACCGTGGGCCAGAGCAAAGTGGCAGTACATGGTGAAAAGGAATCTCCAGGCAGAGATCATTGAGCACCAGAGGGCATTTTGTCCCACTGTCCGATAAATCACAACCAAACCCTAACAGGAGCACAACCCAGGGCGAGGAAATTCTACATGCTCCCAAAGATACACAAAAACCCAGACACGTGGACGGTGCCTGGAGAAATACCTCCAGGTAGGCCCATTGTGTCAAACTGCAGTAGCGAATCCTACGGGGTAGCAGAATACATTGACCACTATCTCAATCCACTGGCACAGCAACACCCCAGCTACATTAAAGACACCTACCACTTCACTCGAATAGTCAACTCCCTTAGCATACCTCCCGATGCGATACTCTTTACCATGGATGTGGAAAGCCTGTACACAAACATAGAGACAGACAGGGGGATAGAGGCGGTTAAAAACACCCTGCAGAGAAATCCTGACCTGGAGAGACCAGACGAGGCCTTAGTCAAATTACTTTACCTGGGATTGACAAAGAACGATTTTGAATTTAACGGGGAGTTCTACCTACAAGTTAAAGGGACGGCAATGGGGAAGAAGTTTGCCCCGGCTTATGCCAACATATACATGGCAGAGTGGGAAGAGACGGCCTTCCTGAAATGCCCCAAGCGCCCCATGTGCTACTACAGGTTCTTAGATGACATCTGGGGAGTGTGGACACACTCAGAAGGGGAGTTAGAGGGGTTCATCGACATACTTAATGCCCACCACCCTTCCATCAAAATTAAAGCTTTGACAAGCAGGGAGAGGGTAGACTTCCTCGACACTACAGTCTTTAAACTACCGTCAGCTGACGACCAAGTCCAAAAACTAGCCACCAAAGTCTTTTTCAAACCCACAGACACCCACACCCTTTTACACACCACGAGCCACCACCCAAAACACACCTTTAGGGGTATTGTCAAGTCACAACTGACACGCTTTCACCGGATATGCACCAGGGAGGAGGACTTTGCCCAGGCCACCACCACCCTCTTCACTGCTCTCAGGCAGAGGGGGTACTGCAGACGTAGATTAAGACACATTAAGGCAGACTTCCTAAAAGGCACGCAAGGGCCCAGACCCAGGCCAGGCTTGACACGCAACTTGCCACTAATAACAGGGTACGGTAGCATGGCCGTCCAGGCCCACAAAATAGTCAAGGGCCGCTTTGAACAATTCCAAAGAGGATTTGTCACACTGCAGGGATACAAAGCAATGTCAGCGTTCAAGAGGGCTAAAAACCTGAAGGATATCTTGGTCAGTACTAGCCTCCAAACGAGCTCAGGCTGCGGTCAAAGGCAATGAAGGGCCTGCATTCACTTGACAATAGCCAAAAACATAGAGAACACTGTGACGGGAAAGAGAAAGCAGATAGCACAGAGAATAACCTGCGAGCAAAAGAATGTAGTGTATGCAATTAAATGTAAGCAGTGCCACTTACTGTACATTGGCGAAACAGGCAACAGCCTCAGAGTCAGACTGCAGGACACATCAGCAACATCACGAGGGGAGACCAGTCCGTCCCCATTAGCAGACACTTCCAACAGCACGGGGTCCAGTCCCTTGAGATCATGGGTCTGGAAACAAACGTAAATTGGTCAACCGGGCGTAGGAAGAGGGCAGAGAGGCTATGGATCAAAGCGTTACAGACGAAAGAACCCAATGGCCTGAACCTAGCATAAACTCAAACTTAGGGTGGAACCTGACTGACTCCTAAAAATCGACAGAAGGGCAAGTTAAAAGGCGAACAGATTTGGACAAGGGTGCTGAGACCGTGGGCCAGACTAAAGTGGCAGTATATGGCGAAAAGGAATCTCCAGGGGGAGATCATTAAGCGCCAGAGGGCATTTTGGCCTACTGTCCGACAAATCACAACCTAACCCTAACCCCAACCCCGACCCCGACCCCGACCCCGACCCCGACCCCAACCCCAACCCCTAACCCTAACCCTAACTCCCCACCGACCAGTAGTAGTTATTGATTTTTCCCTGATGAAGCTACAGCAAGAGCGAAACTGGAGGCTTGTTACCCAGTCACCGGTCCCAGGACTCAGCACATGGGAGGAGTAAATCCAGAAAGGTAGGGACATCAACCTACCCTTTAAAACCCCTTATCGGCTAGAAGTTGAGTAGAGCTGCGAGTTGAGCTGCAAGATTAAAACAGGAGGGTATGGAACTGAGGGGGGTGTACCTGGGACGCCAGGTTTCACCGTTGAGCCCTCTGGAGACGTTGTGGGCTTATCAATGAAACGTCGAGGAAGGAGGGTACCCACCTGATGACCCCGATGACGTACCTACCCTACCTTTCACCAGGGAAAAGTTCAGCAAGTGGTCTCCGTGAGCCGGAAAAAACCAAAGACTTGTGGAGCACCTGGGTGTAAACTGTACTAGAGATATTTGATGTTTATAGTTTACTGCACTAGTATTGCATTGTAGAAACTGTACTAGAGATACTTGATGTTTATAGTTTACTGCAGTAGTATTGCATTGTACTAACTGAGCCAGAAATGAGTAATTACATGCAGAGGGGAGGGGATGAGTGTGATTGTTCAACAACAGTATTAATGTGAATCATGACCAGCACAGGAGTCAACCGAGACCGAGAGATTCCTTTGCAGTCGCAGGCAGAGTTATTTATAAAGTGGCCCAGACTCTGCACCACCTGAGGGTTCTGCAAGAACAGAGCCGACCCCATAAGGGCATCAGGAAGCAGGGTAAGATAATTATAACAAGGCCCATACTCTGCACCACCTGAGGGTTTTGTAACAGAGCCGACCCCATAAGGGCATCAGGAAGCAGGTTAAGATATTGATAACAAGGCCCAGACTCTGCACCACCTGAGGGTTCTGCAAGAACAGAGCCGACCCCATAAGGGCATCAGGAAGCAGGGCAAGATATTGATAAAATGGCCCAGGCTCTGCACCACCTGAGGGTTCTGCAAGAACAGAGCCGACCCCATAAGGGTATCAGGAAGCAGGTTAAGATATTGATAACAAGGCCCAGACTCTGCACCACCTGAGGGTTCTGCAAGAACAGAGCCGACCCCATAAGGGTATCAGGAAGCAGGGTGAGATAATGACACAATTTGTAAAACCGGCAAATCCCACCCAGGAAACATTGCAAAAATTGGCCTCTAATGCTGGAACGTGGGTAAAGCCAAACAAACACGACACATTTTAAATGAACATTACCAAAACAGCCTGTGATATGCCCATGACAAAGGAAAGGCCAAACCTCACCAGAAAAGAGAGGGAGACCATGGCAGAGCTGAGGGATAAAAATGAGATTGTGATAAAACCAGCAGACAAGGGGAGCAGTAGGGATACAAATTAATGTCAATATGGGGCCTGCTCCCACTGGGTAATAGACAAAAACATAGAACAGGGTGACAGGAGAGACCGGACAGCACAGAGGATAACCTGTGAGCAAAATAATGGGGTGTATGCAGTTTAATGTAAGGAGTGTAACTTACTGTACATAGGCGAAACAGGTAACAGCCTCAGAGTCAGCCTGACAGGACACCTCAGCAACACATAAAGTCCATACCCAGTAGTTGACACTCCCAGCAGCACGGGACCCAGTCCCTAGAGATCATGGGCCTAGAAACAAACATAAATTGGTCAACTAGGTGTCGGAAGAGGGCAGAGGGGATATGGATTGAAGCGTTAGACGCGAGAGGCCAAGGGCCTCAACCAAGCATAAACTCAAACTTAGGGTGGACCCTGACTGACTCCTAAAAATCTACAGAAGGGCAAGTGCAAAGGTCAACAGATTTGTACGAGGGTGATGAGACCGTGGGCCAGAGCAAAGTGGCAGTACATGGTGAAAAGGAATCTCCAGGCAGAGATCATTGAGCACCAGAGGGCATTTTGTCCCACTGTCCGATAAATCACAACCTAACCCTAACCCCAACCCCAACCCCAACCCCAACCCTAACCCTAACCCTAACCCCTAACCCTAACTCCCCACCGACCAGTAGTAGTTATTGATTTTTCCCTGATGAAGCTACAGCAAGAGCGAAACTGGAGGCTTGTTACCCAGTCACCGGTCCCAGGACTCAGCACATGGGAGGAGTAAATCCAGAAAGGTAGGGACATCAACCTACCCTTTAAAACCCCTTATCGGCTAGAAGTTGAGTAGAGCTGCGAGTTGAGCTGCAAGATTAAAACAGGAGGGTATGGAACTGAGGGGGGTGTACCTGGGACGCCAGGTTTCACCGTTGAGCCCTCTGGAGACGTTGTGGGCTTATCAATGAAACGTCGAGGAAGGAGGGTACCCACCTGATGACCCCGATGACGTACCTACCCTACCTTTCACCAGGGAAAAGTTCAGCAAGTGGTCTCCGTAAGCCGGAAAAAAACAAAGACTTGTAGAGCACCTGGGTGTAAACTGTACTAGAGATATTTGATGTTTATAGTTTACTGCAGTAGTATTGCATTGTACTAACTGAGCCAGAAATGAGTAATTACATGCAGGGGGGAGGGGATGAGTGTGATTGTTTAACAACAGTATTAATGTGAATCATGACCAGCACAGGAGTCAACCGAGACCGAGAGATTCCTTTGCAGTCGCAGGCAGAGTTATTTATAAAGTGGCCCAGACTCTGCACCACCTGAGGGTTCTGCAAGAACAGAGCCGACCCCATAAGGGCATCAGGAAGCAGGGCAAGATGTTGATAAAATGGCCCAGACTCTGCACCACCTGAGGGTTCTGCAAGAACAGAGCCGACCCCATAAGGGTATCAGGAAGCAGGGTGAGATAATGACACAATTTGTAAAACCGGCAAATCCCACCCAGGAAACATTGCAAAAATTGGCCTCTAATGCTGGAACGTGGGTAAAGCCAAACAAACACGACACATTTTAAATGAACATTACCAAAACAGCCTGTGATATGCCCATGACAAAGGAAAGGCCAAACCTCACCAGAAAAGAGAGGGAGACCATGGCAGAGCTGAGGGATAAAAATGAGATTGTGATAAAACCAGCAGACAAGGGGAGCAGTAGGGATACAAATTAATGTCAATATGGGGCCTGCTCCCACTGGGTAATAGACAAAAACATAGAACAGGGTGACAGGAGAGACCGGACAGCACAAAGGATAACCTGTGAGCAAAATAATAGACAATAGACAATAGACAATAGGTGCAGGAGGAGGCCATTCAGCCCTTCGAGCCAGCACCGCCATTCAATGCGATCATGGCTGATCACTATCAATCAGTACCCCGTTCCTGCCTTCTCCCCATACCCCCTCACTCCGCTATCCTTAAGAGCTCTATCCAGCTCTCTCTTGAAAGCATCCAACGAACTGGCCTCCACTGCCTTCTGAGGCAGAGAATTCCACACCTTCACCACCCTCTGACTGAAAAAGTTCTTCCTCATCTCCGTTCTAAATGGCCTACCCCTTATTCTCAAACTGTGGCCCCTTGTTCTGGACTCCCCCAACATTGGGAACATGTTATCTGCCTCTAATGTGTCCAATCCCCTAATTATCTTATATGTTTCAATAAGATCCCCCCTCATCCTTCTAAATTCCAGTGTATACAAGCCCAATCGCTCCAGCCTTTCAACATACGACAGTCCCGCCATTCCGGGAATTAATCTAGTGAACCTACGCTGCACGCCCTCCATAGCAAGAATATCCTTCCTCAAATTTGGAGACCAAAACTGCACACAGTACTCCAGGTGCGGTCTCACCAGGGCCCGGTACAACTGTAGAAGGACCTCTTTGCTCCTAATGGGGTGTATGCAGTTTAATGTAAGGAGTGTAACTTACTGTACATAGGCGAAACAGGTAACAGCCTCAGAGTCAGCCTGACAGGACACCTCAGCAACACATAAAGTCCATACCCAGTAGTTGACACTCCCAGCAGCACGGGACCCAGTCCCTAGAGATCATGGGCCTAGAAACAAACATAAATTGGTCAACTAGGTGTCGGAAGAGGGCAGAGGGGATATGGATTGAAGCGTTAGACGCGAGAGGCCAAGGGCCTCAACCAAGCATAAACTCAAACTTAGGGTGGACCCTGACTGACTCCTAAAAATCTACAGAAGGGCAAGTGCAAAGGTCAACAGATTTGTACGAGGGTGATGAGACCGTGGGCCAGAGCAAAGTGGCAGTACATGGTGAAAAGGAATCTCCAGGCAGAGATCATTGAGCACCAGAGGGCATTTTGTCCCACTGTCCGATAAATCACAACCTAACCCTAACCCTAACCCTAACCCTAACTCCCCACCGACCAGTAGTAGTTATTGATTTTTCCCTGATGAAGCTACAGCAAGAGCGAAACTGGAGGCTTGTTACCCAGTCACCGGTCCCAGGACTCAGCACATGGGAGGAGTAAATCCAGAAAGGTAGGGACATCAACCTACCCTTTAAAACCCCTTATCGGCTAGAAGTTGAGTAGAGCTGCGAGTTGAGCTGCAAGATTAAAACAGGAGGGTATGGAACTGAGGGGGGTGTACCTGGGACGCCAGGTTTCACCGTTGAGCCCTCTGGAGACGTTGTGGGCTTATCAATGAAACGTCGAGGAAGGAGGGTACCCACCTGATGACCCCGATGACGTACCTACCCTACCTTTCACCAGGGAAAAGTTCAGCAAGTGGTCTCCGTAAGCCGGAAAAAACCAAAGACTTGTGGAGCACCTGGGTGTAAACTGTACTAGAGATATTTGATGTTTATAGTTTACTGCACTAGTATTGCATTGTAGAAACTGTACTAGAGATACTTGATGTTTATAGTTTACTGCAGTAGTATTGCATTGTACTAACTGAGCCAGAAATGAGTAATTACATGCAGAGGGGAGGGGATGAGTGTGATTGTTTAACAACAGTATTAATGTGAATCATGACCAGCACAGGAGTCAACCGAGACCGAGAGATTCCTTTGCAGTCGCAGGCAGAGTTATTTATAAAGTGGCCCAGACTCTGCACCACCTGAGGGTTCTGCAAGAACAGAGCCGACCCCATAAGGGCATCAGGAAGCAGGTTAAGATATTGATAACAAGGCCCAGACTCTGCACCACCTGAGGGTTCTGCAAGAACAGAGCCGACCCCATAAGGGCATC
>NW_027603179.1:0-19926 GCF_053455715.1 Rhinoraja longicauda
AGTGGAAACGTGTCACACCAGCCCCTAGAATTAAGCCCCCTTTATTCCCCAAAACCGAAGAATTCGCAGCTATTTACAAGTATAACAACCAATCAATATTGGAATTAAGTCAGTTTTCCCTTATGCGGCCGAGTGTTGGAACAAAGTTAGTTTTCCCTTTTAAGGTCCTAACATGCTATTGTTCAAGGTTTAGTCGGCGTCTGTTTACTGTTTGTGTTCTTGATACATTGTGTTTTTCTCCTCTGAAGACGAGCTGGAACATTCTGCGGTTTGGGCTATTGATTACTACTAGCTTTAGCAAGTTCAGCATTTTGTGATTATGTAGCTTTAACCATGTGATTAACTTAGCACAAAGCTTAGCACAGAATGCTGTAAAGCCCATGCCGAAGCAAACAAAAAGGACAGATCTGGCTCTGCGTTCCACATCTCGATTAATAAGCAAAGCTGGTTTACCTCATCCCCTTTACTCGCCCAAGTGCGCCATCTCCCATGTCATACTCCCCACGCTGGCTTCCTCCCATTCCAACACCACAGGCTGGCTACATCCCATCCCTTACTCCCCCAAGCAGTATTCCTCCCTTTTCCCTTACTCCCCCATTCTCGCTAAATCCCAGTCCCCTTACTCCACAAGCTGGCTACCTCCTATCTTTGACTGCCCCAACCCCGCAACCTCCCCTCTCTCAGTACCCAGGCTAGCTACCTCCCATCCCTTACTCGCACAAGCTGCCTCCCTCGTATTCCCATTACTCCCCCAAGCACTGTTCATCACATTCCCCTTGCTCCCCCAAGCTGGCTATATCCATTCCCCTTACTCCCCCCAAGCTCCCATTTCCCTTACTCCGTTACTACCCCCAAGCCGGCCACTACATCCCAGCTCCTTCATACCCCCAGCTGACTACCTACCATTCCTGACCCCCCAGAAGCTAGCTACTCCCCTAAGCACTCTTCCTCACATTCCTTACTTCCCATCGCTTACTCACCCAAACTCCATAACTCCCATCCCTTTACCCCCTAGCGAGCTTCCCCCCATTCCCCTTACTGTCTTCCTACCATTCCATTTACTCTCCCAAGCAGGCAACCCCGCAGATCCCTTAATCCCCAAGATAGCTTCCTCCCATTCACCTTACTCCCCCAAGTCGACTTCCTCCCAGCTTTCTCTCCCAAATTCGCCACCTTTACACCTTTTACACCTCCACGGGTGCTACAACCATCCCTTTCTCCCCCAAGCTGGCTCTCTCGCAGATACTTCATCCCCCAAGCTAGCCACCTACCAACCCTTACCCACATTAGCTGGTTACGTCCTATCCCTTCCTCCCCCAAAATGCCTACCTCCCACCTCTTACTCCCCGAAGCTGGCTTCCTCCCACCCCAATACTCTTCCAAGCTGGTTATGCACCATCCTCTTTACTCCGTGAAGCTGGCCACCTCCCATCCCAAGCTGCCTATCCCCCATTCCCCTCAAACCCCAAGCTGCCTCTCTCCCACTCCCCTTATCTCGCGAAGGTGGCTAACTCCCATCCCTTACTACCCCAAGGTGGCTAACTACCATTCCCCTTTAAATCCCCCAAGCTGGCTTCTTTCCATAACCGTTACTCCCCCAAGCTAGCTATCTCCAGTACGCCTTACACCCCAAGATATCTTCATCCTATTCCCCTAACACCCCAAACCGGATACCTACCTACCTGTCAGCTTCAACCCCCAAGCTGGCTACCTCCCATCCCTTACCACACCCCCCCCCTCAAGCTGGCTCCGTTCCATGCCAAACTTCCCCAAGATGAGAACCTCCCATCCCTTACTCCCCGAATCTGGCTTCCACCCATCCTCATTACACCCCCAAGCTGGCTACATTCCAACCGATTTAGTTACTCAAGCTGGCTAACTCTCATCCCCTACTCCACCAAAAAGGGCATCTCCCGTTCCCCTTACTCCCCCAACCTATCTTCCCCAAGTCCCCTTCATCCCCAAGCTGGCTACCTCCCATCCCTTACCCCTACAAGCTGGGTATGTCCCATCTATTACTCCCCCGAGATGCCAACCTCTCATATCTTACACCCGGAAGCTGGCTACATCACAACCCTGACTGCCCCAAGCAGGGTACTTCCCATCCCTAACTACCCCCAGGATGGCTACCCCATCTCCTATTCCCCCAAACTAATAACTCCCATCCCTTAGTCTCGCAAGCTGGCTACGTCACATCCCTTACTCCCCCCCAGCTGGCTAACTCCCATCACCCTGAATCCCCGCTTCTGGCTTCCTCCCTAACCCTATTGCTCCCCCAAGCTGGCTACCTCCCAATCCCCGTACTCCCCCAAGCAGTTTTCCTCCCTTTCCCCTTACTCCCCCATGCTGGCTACATCTCAGTCCGCTTACTCCATAAGCTGGCTATCTCCTATCGTTTAATGCCCCACGATGGCTACCTCCCATCTCTCAGTACCCAGGCTGGCTACCTCCCATCCATTACTCCCAGAAGCTGTGTTACTCGCATTCCACTTGCTCTTACAAGCTGGCTTCCTCACATTCCCCTTGCTCCCCCAAGCTGGCTTTCTCCATTCCACTTACTACTCCCAAGCTGTCTTCCCCCCATTTCCCTTATTCCCTTACTCCCCCAAGCCGGCCACTACCTCCCAGCGCCTTCATACTCCCAGCTGACTACCTACCATCCCTGACCCCCGCAAGATACCTGCGACCCATCACTTACACACCCAAGATGCCTACCTCCCATCCCTTCCTCCCTTGCTCGCTACCTCCCATCCCTTACTGCCCCAAGCTGTCTTCCTCCCATTAAGCTTACTCACAGAAGCTGTATTCCTCCAATTCCCCTAACTCCTCCAAATCGGATAGCTCCCAGGCCTCGTCATCCCACCTGGCTTCGTCCCATTCGATACTCCCCCAAGATCAAGTCAAGTCAAGTCAAGTTTATTTGTCACATGCACATACACAATGTGCAGTGAAATGAAAGTGGCAATGCCTGCGGATTGTGCACAAAAAAAAGAATTACAGTTACAGCATATAAATAAAGTTATTAAAGTTACTATAGTGTAGACAAAATATAATCTCTGGAGTTATAAAAGTTGACAGTTCTGATGGCCTGTGGGACGAAACTCCATCTCATCCTCTCCGTTTACACAGTGTGACAGCGGAGGCGTTTGCCTGACCGTAGCATCTGTAACAGTCCGTTACTGGGGTGGCAGGGGTCCCTCATAACTTGCTCTGGATCTGCACCTCCTGATGTATAGGTCCTGCAGGGGAACGAGTGTAGTTCCCATGGTGCGTTCTGCCGAACGCACTACTCTCTGCAGGCCCATCCTGTCCTGGGCAGAGCTGTTCCCAAACCAGACTGTAATGTTGCCGGACAGGATGCTCTCTACAGCCCCAGAGTAGAAGCAATGAAGGATCCTCAGAGACACTCTGAATTTCCTCAGCTGTTTAAGGTGGTAAAGGCGCTGCTTTGACTTACCCACCAGTGCGCCAATGTGCGTTGCCCATGTCAGATCCTCTGTGATGTGGACTCCCAGGTATTTAAAACTGCTCACCCTATCCACAGTAGACCCATTTATCTCCAGAGGCGTGTACGTCCTTGCATGTTTAGCCCTTCGAAAGTCCACAATCAGCTCCTTAGTTTTAGTCACATTCAAGAGGAGGCTATTGTCCTGACACCAGAGTGCCAAATCAGCCACCTCCTCCCGGTAGGCCTTCTCATCGTTGTCGGAGATCCGGCCCACCACCACAGTGTCATCAGCAAACTTGATGATGGAGTTTGAGCTGAACCAGGCCCCACAGTCATGTGTGTACAGGGAGTACAGTAGGGGGCTAAGGACGCAACCTTGGGGGATCCTATGTTCAGGGTGAGGGAGCTAGATGTGTGTTCCCCATCCTGACCACTTGGGGCCTGGCGGTGAGAAAGTCCAGGACACAGGCACACAGAGGGATGCTAAGCCCCATTTCCAGCAGCTTCTCAACCAGTCTGCTGGGGACTATTGTGTTGAATGCTGAACTAAAGTCAATGAAAAGCATCCTCACATAGCCCCCCTGGCTGTCCAGATGAGAGATAGCGGTGTGCAGAACCTGGGAGAACGCATCATCCGTGGAACTGTTCGGACGGTATGCGAACTGCAGTGGGTCCATGTTGCGAGGAAGGAGGGCACAGATGTGCTTCTTGATTAGCCTCTCGAAGCATTTCATGACAACCGAGGTGAGGGTCACCGGTCAACCACTCATTCCTTACTCCTCGTAGCTGGCTTCCTCACATCGCCATTACTCTCCCAAGCTGGCGTCTTTCTATTCCGCATCACACGCCCAATCTAACGACATCCCATCCCACTTACACTCCCAAGTTGGCGACCTCCTATCCCTTTCTCCCGCAAGCTGGCTTCCTCCAATTCCCCTTACACCCACCCCCAAACTGGCTAAATCCCACCCACCTTAAACCCAGTCGTTGGCTACCTACCATCCCCTTACTCCCCCAAGGCTCTCATATTCGCCTTACCTCCCCAAGCTGGATTCCTGCAATTCCCCTTACTGCCCCAAATTGGCTACCTCCCATTCCCCTTACTCCCCCAAGCTGGCTTCCCGCCTTTCCCCTGTTCGTCCAAGCCGGCTACCTCCCATTCCCTTCATTCCCATGTCAATAGACAATAGGTGCAGGAGTAGGCCATTCAGCCCTTCGAGCCAGCACCGCCATTCAATGCGATCATGGCTGATCACTCTCAATCAGTACCCCGTTCCTGCCTTCTCCCCATACCCCCTCACTCCGCTATCCTTAAGAGCTCTATCCAGCTCTTGGGGGATGTCGGCTACCTCTCATCTCTAACTTCCATACGCTGGCTAAGTCCCATTCATTACCCCCCCAGATGCCTACCTCCAATCCCTTACTTCCAGAACCAGTCTCACTCCCATCACCATTACTCCACCAAGCTGGCTACTTTCCATCTCCCCTACCTCCCCAAGCTGGCTTCCTCCCATTCTCCTTAGTCCTCCAAGCTGGCTCCCTCCCATGCCTTACTCCCCCAAGCTGCCATCCTCCCATTCCCCTTGCTCATCCAAGCCGGCCACCTCCCAGTCCCTTTCATTCGAAGCTCGCAACCTCCCATCACTTTTCCTCACGAGCTGGCTACGTCCCATCCCTTACTCCCCCAATATGCGTACCTCCCATCCCTTGCACCCGAAGCTGGCTACTTCTCGTCCCCCTTACTCCCCCAAGCTTTATTCCTCCCTTTCCCCTTATACTCCCAAACTGGCTCCCACCTATTCCACTTACTTCCCCAAAACTAGCGACTTCCCAGAACACAAACTCCCACTACATGGTTATTTCCAACCCCTAGTGCCTCAAGCTGGCAACCTCCCATCCCTTACCTTCCCAATCTAGCGTCCTCCCATTCGCCTTACTCCCCCAAGCCGGATACCTCACCGTCTCCCTTATCCCCCAAGTTGGCTACCTCCCATCGCTAACCCCACAAGCCGGCTACGTCCAATTCCCCATTGCTCCCCCAATCTGGTTACCTCCCATCCCCTTTACACCCCCAAGTTGGCCACATACCATCCCTTACGGTACCCCAAGCAGGCTACCTCCCATCCCCCTTATACCCACACGTTGGCTACTTAACATCCTCCTTATTCCTCCAAGCTGGCAACATGCCATCTCTCACACCTCCAAGCTGGTTTTCTCCAATTCCCCTTACTGCCCCAATCTGGCTATCTCACATTCCCCTTGCTCCCCGATGCTGGCTTCCCCTCATCCCCCATACACCCCCGTTGACTACCTCAATCTCCTCCTCCTCAAGATGGCTTCCTACAATACACTTAATCACCAAGCTGGCTCTCTCCCATTACCCTTACTCCCCAACCTGGATATTTCCCATTCCCCTTACTCCCCAAACCTGTCTTCCTCACATTCTCAAAGCTCCCCCAAACTGGCTACCTCTCAGTCCCATTCATCCCGCAAGCTGACTTCCTCCCATTCCCATTATTCCCCGGAGCTGCCTACGTCCCATCCGCTTTAATCCCCAAGTTGGCTACCTCCCATCTCTATCGCCCCCAAGCTGGCTCCAGCTCCCCTTACTCCACGAGGCTTTCTTCCTCCCATTCCCCATACTACCCCAAGCTGCCTTCCTCCCATTCTCCTTACTTCCCCGAGCTGACCACAACCCATCCCTTACCACACAAACTGGCTTGCGTCCCAGCTTTACTCCCTCAACCTCCACCCATCCCGTACTCATCGAATCTGGCTACCTCCAATCTCCGTTACTCCTCCTCTTCCCCTTACTCCTCCAAGCCGCCTACCTCCCAGTCCGCATCATCTCGAAGCTAGAAACCTCCCATCCCTTTTCCCCCACGAGCTGGCTACGTCCCATCCCTTACTCCCCCAATATGCGTACCTCCCATCCCTTACTCCCCGAAGCTGGCTATCTCCCGTTCCGCTTACTCCCCCAAGCTTAATTCATCCCATTCTCCTTTCTCTCCCAAGATGGCTCCGTCCCACCCCCCTTACTCTCCCAAAACTGGCTACTTCCCTGTCCACATACTCCCACTATCTGGCTACCTCCCATCCCTAACACCGCATGCTGGTTATCTCCCATCCCCTAATGCCTCAAGCTGACACCCTCCCATCCCTTACCACCCCAAGCTAGCTTCCTCCCATTCCCATTACTGTTCCAAGCCGGCTACCACCGTCC
Source organism: Rhinoraja longicauda (assembly GCF_053455715.1). Taxonomy (NCBI): domain Eukaryota; kingdom Metazoa; phylum Chordata; class Chondrichthyes; order Rajiformes; family Arhynchobatidae; genus Rhinoraja; species Rhinoraja longicauda. The sequence goes on from NW_027603179.1 coordinate 6,672, forward strand.
ACTTTATCTCCCCCCCCAATTTGGCTACCTCTCATAACTTACCCCCACAAGCTGGCTACGTCCCGCCCCCTTTACACCCCCAGTTGGCTGCATCCCATCCCTTACTACCCCAAGCTGGCTACCTCCCACCCCCTTATACCCACAAGTTGGCTACTTACTATTTCCCTTACTCTCCCAAGCTGGCTCCCCCCCTTTCCACTTATTCACCCAAGCATATTTTCTCCCATGTCCCTTGTTCCCTCACGGTGGCTACTTCCCAATCCCCATACACAACAAGCTGGGTAACTCCCTTCACTTACTGCCCCAATCTTGCTAACCCCCATCTCTTACTACCCCAGGCTAACTACCTCCACTCCATTACTCCGCCAAGCTGTCTTCCACACACAATACTTACAACCACAAGCTGGCTTCTGCTCTTTCGCTTTGCTCCACCAAGGTGGCGGTTTCCCATTTCCATTACAACCCAAGCTATGTTCCTCCCTTTCCTCTTAATCCGCCAAGCCTACTAACTGTCAGTCCCCTTAATCCCCCAAACTGGCTATCTGTAATCCGTTACAAGCTGCAAGGATCCCTTACATCCCTTACCTCCCTTCACTTACTGCCCCAAGCTGGCTAACTGCCATCTCTTACTACCCAACGCTGGCTACCCCCACTCCATTACTCCCCCAAGCTAGCGTCCACACATATTCCTTAGTACCCCAAGCTGGGTTCCTCTCGTTCGCCTTGGCCCACCGAGCTGGCGATCTCCCATTCCCCTTACAACACAATCTGTCTTCCTCCCTTTCCTTTTACTCCCCAAGCCGTCTAACTCCCAGTCACCTTAATTCCCCAAGCTGGCTACCCGTAAACCCTTACACCGCAAGCTGGCAGCATCCCATCCCTTACGCCGCCAACATGGCTACCACCCATCCCTTACTCACCGAAGCTGGCTTCCTCCTATCCCCGTTACTCCCCCAAGCTGGCTACGTCCCATCCGCTTTATTCCAACAAGCTGGCCACCTCGCATCCCTCGTACTCCCGGAAGATGGCTTCCTCCCATTCCCTATTGCACCCCCAAGCTGGCTACGTCCCGCACCGCTTACCCCCCACAAGCTGGCTACGTCTCATCCCTTACAACCCTGTTGGAGTGAAACACTTTGATTGAGTACTCATGGATTGACACACTATGGGGGAGTACTTTTGCAATGGCAGACTGTGTTGTGGTACTGATGGAGTGACACACTGTGGGATAGTACAGATGGATGACACACTGTGGGATAGTACTGATGGATGAAACACTGAGGTGGTGAGGATAGAGTAATCAAACTCAAACGTGTCCCAGCGCTCAGAAATGTCAGCATCAAAGACAAGCTGCGCGGGCTTTCTGCAAGAGGACGCCATGGTCAGAGAGATTAAGCACAAAAAGGCACAAATCAAAAAAAAGAAATAAAACCCGACAGACAGGAGACGCAAGTGTCTTCCACTTCCGACACCATGTAAATTAATACTTCACAAACTCTTAAAGCGTACAACATCTTTTAATGATAGCACAGCGTATTACATACATCTTCAAGCACTGGCTACGTTCCTCTACTGAACTGTACCCAGGAAGGGAAGGCGTTATGATTGATGTTAACTAGGCGGGGTTAATGGTACTGAGGTAACTATGTTATTGGTTGCATATAAACCATCTACATCCTTCCCCCTAGAAAATTAAACAGATTGTTGTCACAACAACAGAATTAATAACAGAATTAAGCAAAATCGCCATAGCGCACAGGTGGCTTACTAATCCGGCCCGAGCGCGTACTAATCCGGCCCGAATGTCTCCCCCTCCCCCCGAAAGAGCAGAAGAAACCGGAGGACACGAGGCAGCAGGGGAACCAGGGAAGGGAGGTGCCGTGGTAGAACCGGGAGAGTGGGAACCGGCAACAGGGGACCCGCGCAGAGGGGAACCGGGCGCGCGATATGGGGACCGAGGCATACAAGGAACGCTGGCCGGGACGGCAGCCGGCTGCTGGTATGAGAGCGGCGGGGCATAGGGTCCCGGGGGCTGCGGCTTTGGCTCATTAACCGCAAGCAGGTGTTGTCGGCTTCTTCGGTAGATGGTGCCCTCATGGTCCACCAGGTACGAACGAGGTGAGTCGGCCACCCCAACCACGGTGGCCAGACGGGAGTGACCGCCGGCGGTCTGCAACCGAACAACCTGTCCAGGCAAAAGAGGATCGAGTGGTCTGCACGACCGATCGTGGGAACGCCGCTGGCTGTCATGCTTCTCTTGAATACGCCTCTGCACGGAGGCAGGCTCCAGCACCCGAGGTTGCAGCTGGCGCTGGGCAATCGGGATAGTAGATCTGGTATTCCTTGACATCAGACGCTGAGCAGGTGACCCCATGGCCGGATCCCTGGAAACATTCCTGAGGTTTAGGAGATCCAAGTACAAATCAGTGTTGGAAAGTCTCGCCTGTTCCATCAGATGCTTGGCGCTGCGGACGGCCCGTTCTGCAAGTCCGTTGCTCTGTGGGTACTCAGGGCTGCTGGTGAAATGCACAAAATTCCACTTGTCCGCAAAACTTTTGAATTCTCGGCTGGTAAACTGCCTGCCGTTGTCAGTCTGCAGCCTGACAGGGGACCCAAAAGTGGAGAAGTGTTTCCGCAGCTTTCGGATCACCATCTCCGACGTGAGGGATGTCAGTAAATCCACCTCGAACCAGTTTGAGTATGAGTCGACCAGGACAAGGTAGTGGTTACCACGCCACTCGAAGATGTCAGCAGCCAACGAGGACCAGGCCAAGGCAGGGGCAGGCTGTTGCAGCAGGGGCTGTCGCTGCTGGTGTGGAGCAAGACTGTTGCACGTGGAGCAGGCAGAAACTCGGTCTCGGATATATTTGGCCATTCCGGGCCAGTAGAATTGGCACTGAGCGTGGGCGAGTGTTGCATCGACCCCAGGGTGTCCGCTATGGGCTGCGCAATAGTAAGAGTCAAACAGGGAGGACGGGACCACAACTTTATGTCCCTTGACGATGACGCCATTCTGGAGCACCAATTCGTCGCGGACCAGGAAGAAAGGCTGTGTTTCAGATGGCGCAGCGGAGCGCTTTGTTGGCCACCCTGCTTTAATCACAGTGGCAAGCCGCTGCAAAACTGGATCGGCAGCGGTGTGCTCGGCCAACACCTGTAGCTGCTTGGTGGGAATGAAATTAACGCCCAGTACAAGCAAGTCCTCTGTTTCGTAGGGGTGGCGATCACAGGAGGTCCGCGGGGCGCGCGATAGGGTGTCCGCAATGTGCATCTCGGTGCCCTTCTTGTAGATGATGTTGAATTCGAAACGCTGGAGCTGTAGCATCATACGCTGCAGCCTGGCGGGGGCAGCGTGAATTGGCTTGTTTAGGATGGTCACCAGTGGCTGGTGGTCGGTTTCGACCGTAAATCTGCTGCCGAACAGGAAATCTCTGAACTTGGAGCAGGCGAACACCACCGCGAGCAGCTCTTTCTCGATCTGAGCGTACCGCTGCTCGGTGTCCGTCATGGTGCGGGAGGCATAGGAGACAGGATGTAACGATCCATCGACAGACTGAAGGCAAGCCGCACCCAGACCGAACTTGGAAGCGTCACAGGTGACGGTGATGGGGCGACTTACATCGAAGTACCGCAACGTCGGGGTGTCAATCAATTTCGACTTGAGGCAGTCAAAGGCCTGCTGGTGATGTTGGAGCCAGGCCCAGGCAATATCCTTTTTTGTCAATTGCCGCAGGGGAGCACTCAGCTCACTGAGGTTTTGTATAAACTTCCCCAGGTAGTTCACCATGCCTAAGAATCGTTGTAGACCTGGCACGTCGGTGGGGGCTGCCATCTCGGAGATGGCAGCTGCCTTCAAGGGGTCGGGTTTTAGTCCGTTAGAGGTGAAGACGTGTCCCACATACGTGACTTCTGGGACGCGGAACCGGCATTTCTTGGGATTCAGCTTCAGATTGACCTTCCGCGCCCGATCCAGGATGCTGCGGAGGTTCAGGTCGTGCTCCGCAATGTCTTTCCCATAAACCAGGATATCATCCACGATGATGGCACATGGCAGGCCCGAGAATATCTGCTCCATAGTTCGCTGGAACACCTCGCTAGCGGAATTAATGCCGAATGGCATTCGCAGGAACTTGAATCTGCCAAACGGTGTGGCGAAGGTCGTTAGGTCAGAAGACTCTTTGTCCAACGGGATCTGCCAAAACGAGTTCTTAGCGTCTAGGACCGAAAAGATGGTGGCCTGCCCGACCTGAGCCGCCACGTCCTCAACAGACCGCATGGGGTGGTGTGGTCGCCTGATTGCAAGGTTCAAGTCCTTCGGATTGATACACACACGTATTTCATTCTTGTCTTTCTTTATCGTGGCAACCATAGTGGAGACCCAAGCGGTGGGATCGCTAACCGCTTCTAGCACCCCCTTTTCGACCATGTTATTCAGCATCGCCTCGACCCTGTCTTTCATGGCGTGAGACACCCTGTGAGCTGCGCGGGCTACAGGTTGTACGTTTGGGTCAACGGAAATACGATATGTGAGTGGTAACTTTCCCAGGTCATCGTTGAACAGGTCCTGGTATTCCACAACAGGGTTGAACGACAGTTGCACTTTGTGGACCGTGCGGTCGAAGGACACCAGGCCAAGATCTTGGCACGCACGGTTGCCCAGCAGGGTTACACAGTCAGAGTTCAAAACATAGAAAACGAGGTTTCTCGTTGCCTTTTGCAGCACACAAGTTAAAGCAGCCCTCCCCACAGGCCTTAGAATTTCTCCACCATAGGCATGCAACGTAGCGTTGTCAACAACCAGGGGCTCATTATTCCTTATCTTATTGAAAAGATTTATTGACAATACGTTGACCTTCGCACCTGTATCCAGCTTTGCAAGGAAGGACACACCATTGACAGTCAGAGCTACAGAGGGATCAGAGCGTTGGGCGGTTGTGTGTAGGAGGGTAAACACATTCGAATTCTCAGGAGGATTAATTGGATCTGCCTCGTAGGAGTCGACCAGGCTGGGCTGTAAATCGTAACAGCCATCAGATTGCCTCAGCATGTTTAGACTGGGTCTGGAAATCTGTGCCTGTCTCCCACGGGAACGGATCGAGCGACAGGCCGCAGAGAAGTGGTTTAACTTTTTACAAAAGTTACAAAATTTGCCATAAGCAGGGCAGGTAGACAGTCTATGGTGCATGTAGTTACAGTTTGGGCACCTTTTTTGGGGCACTTCACCAGGACCTGGGTTGGCACGCGGCAGAAAAGCATTGTTTACCATCCGAGGCTGGGGTCTCCTACACCCAGCCAGGTTGATAGACTTATTGGCCGAGTCTCGGTGGTCATCTGGCAATACAACGACCTCAGACAATCTGCAGGCATGCATAGCTTTTTCCAACGTTAGATCCGGATCCCTTAGAAGCTCACATCGTAGCTGCTGGTCACGCATGCCAGTTACTAAAATGTCTCTAGTGAGCTGCTCCGTCATGTCACCAAAACGGCACCGCTGGGCGAGATAACGCAAATCAGCAATAAAACATTCAACAGGTTCATCCGGCAACTGTTTTCTTGTAAAGAACCGTGCCCTCTGCAGAATGCGGTTCGAGGGCAGGTCACAAATCTCCCTGAACTTACGTAGCAGGCAAGCGGGGTCACTGGCAGATTCTGCAGGGGTAATCTCCACGTCGTCGTCGCCCAGGACCGCTGGAGCATAGGTGAAAGTTCTGGCTCTCTTCATGGCATCAGGTCCGACAAGGTTGAGTAGGAGGGAGGCTTTAAGGGAGTCAGGATCAGCGCGATGTGCGACGTTGACAAAGTGGGTGAAATCAAACTCAAACGTGTCCCAGCGCTCAGAAATGTCAGCATCAAAGACAAGCTGCGCGGGCTTTCTGCAAGAGGACGCCATGGTCAGAGAGATTAAGCACAAAAAGGCACAAATCAAAAAAAAGAAATAAAACCCGACAGACAGGAGACGCAAGTGTCTTCCACTTCCGACACCATGTAAATTAATACTTCACAAACTCTTAAAGCGTACAACATCTTTTAATGATAGCACAGCGTATTACATACATCTTCAAGCACTGGCTACGTTCCTCTACTGAACTGTACCCAGGAAGGGAAGGCGTTATGATTGATGTTAACTAGGCGGGGTTAATGGTACTGAGGTAACTATGTTATTGGTTGCATATAAACCATCTACACCTTCCTCCCCCAAAATGCCTACCTCCCACCTCTTACTCCCCGAAGCTGGCTTCCTCCCACCCCAATACTCTTCCAAGCTGGTTATGCACCATCCTCTTTACTCCGTGAAGCTGGCCACCTCCCATCCCAAGCTGCCTATCCCCCATTCCCCTCAAACCCCAAGCTGCCTCTCTCCCACTCCCCTTATCTCGCGAAGGTGGCTAACTCCCATCCCTTACTACCCCAAGGTGGCTAACTACCATTCCCCTTTAAATCCCCCAAGCTGGCTTCTTTCCATAACCGTTACTCCCCCAAGCTAGCTATCTCCAGTACGCCTTACACCCCAAGATATCTTCATCCTATTCCCCTAACACCCCAAACCGGATACCTACCTACCTGTCAGCTTCAACCCCCAAGCTGGCTACCTCCCATCCCTTACCACACCCCCCCCTCAAGCTGGCTCCGTTCCATGCCAAACTTCCCCAAGATGAGAACCTCCCATCCCTTACTCCCCGAATCTGGCTTCCACCCATCCTCATTACACCCCCAAGCTGGCTACATTCCAACCGATTTAGTTACTCAAGCTGGCTAACTCTCATCCCCTACTCCACCAAAAAGGGCATCTCCCGTTCCCCTTACTCCCCCAACCTATCTTCCCCAAGTCCCCTTCATCCCCAAGCTGGCTACCTCCCATCCCTTACCCCTACAAGCTGGGTATGTCCCATCTATTACTCCCCCGAGATGCCAACCTCTCATATCTTACACCCGGAAGCTGGCTACATCACAACCCTGACTGCCCCAAGCAGGGTACTTCCCATCCCTAACTACCCCCAGGATGGCTACCCCATCTCCTATTCCCCCAAACTAATAACTCCCATCCCTTAGTCTCGCAAGCTGGCTACGTCACATCCCTTACTCCCCCCCAGCTGGCTAACTCCCATCACCCTGAATCCCCGCTTCTGGCTTCCTCCCTAACCCTATTGCTCCCCCAAGCTGGCTACCTCCCAATCCCCGTACTCCCCCAAGCAGTTTTCCTCCCTTTCCCCTTACTCCCCCATGCTGGCTACATCTCAGTCCGCTTACTCCATAAGCTGGCTATCTCCTATCGTTTAATGCCCCACGATGGCTACCTCCCATCTCTCAGTACCCAGGCTGGCTACCTCCCATCCATTACTCCCAGAAGCTGTGTTACTCGCATTCCACTTGCTCTTACAAGCTGGCTTCCTCACATTCCCCTTGCTCCCCCAAGCTGGCTTTCTCCATTCCACTTACTACTCCCAAGCTGTCTTCCCCCCATTTCCCTTATTCCCTTACTCCCCCAAGCCGGCCACTACCTCCCAGCGCCTTCATACTCCCAGCTGACTACCTACCATCCCTGACCCCCGCAAGATACCTGCGACCCATCACTTACACACCCAAGATGCCTACCTCCCATCCCTTCCTCCCTTGCTCGCTACCTCCCATCCCTTACTGCCCCAAGCTGTCTTCCTCCCATTAAGCTTACTCACAGAAGCTGTATTCCTCCAATTCCCCTAACTCCTCCAAATCGGATAGCTCCCAGGCCTCGTCATCCCACCTGGCTTCGTCCCATTCGATACTCCCCCAAGATCAAGTCAAGTCAAGTCAAGTTTATTTGTCACATGCACATACACAATGTGCAGTGAAATGAAAGTGGCAATGCCTGCGGATTGTGCACAAAAAAAAGAATTACAGTTACAGCATATAAATAAAGTTATTAAAGTTACTATAGTGTAGACAAAATATAATCTCTGGAGTTATAAAAGTTGACAGTTCTGATGGCCTGTGGGACGAAACTCCATCTCATCCTCTCCGTTTACACAGTGTGACAGCGGAGGCGTTTGCCTGACCGTAGCATCTGTAACAGTCCGTTACTGGGGTGGCAGGGGTCCCTCATAACTTGCTCTGGATCTGCACCTCCTGATGTATAGGTCCTGCAGGGGAACGAGTGTAGTTCCCATGGTGCGTTCTGCCGAACGCACTACTCTCTGCAGGCCCATCCTGTCCTGGGCAGAGCTGTTCCCAAACCAGACTGTAATGTTGCCGGACAGGATGCTCTCTACAGCCCCAGAGTAGAAGCAATGAAGGATCCTCAGAGACACTCTGAATTTCCTCAGCTGTTTAAGGTGGTAAAGGCGCTGCTTTGACTTACCCACCAGTGCGCCAATGTGCGTTGCCCATGTCAGATCCTCTGTGATGTGGACTCCCAGGTATTTAAAACTGCTCACCCTATCCACAGTAGACCCATTTATCTCCAGAGGCGTGTACGTCCTTGCATGTTTAGCCCTTCGAAAGTCCACAATCAGCTCCTTAGTTTTAGTCACATTCAAGAGGAGGCTATTGTCCTGACACCAGAGTGCCAAATCAGCCACCTCCTCCCGGTAGGCCTTCTCATCGTTGTCGGAGATCCGGCCCACCACCACAGTGTCATCAGCAAACTTGATGATGGAGTTTGAGCTGAACCAGGCCCCACAGTCATGTGTGTACAGGGAGTACAGTAGGGGGCTAAGGACGCAACCTTGGGGGATCCTATGTTCAGGGTGAGGGAGCTAGATGTGTGTTCCCCATCCTGACCACTTGGGGCCTGGCGGTGAGAAAGTCCAGGACACAGGCACACAGAGGGATGCTAAGCCCCATTTCCAGCAGCTTCTCAACCAGTCTGCTGGGGACTATTGTGTTGAATGCTGAACTAAAGTCAATGAAAAGCATCCTCACATAGCCCCCCTGGCTGTCCAGATGAGAGATAGCGGTGTGCAGAACCTGGGAGAACGCATCATCCGTGGAACTGTTCGGACGGTATGCGAACTGCAGTGGGTCCATGTTGCGAGGAAGGAGGGCACAGATGTGCTTCTTGATTAGCCTCTCGAAGCATTTCATGACAACCGAGGTGAGGGTCACCGGTCAACCACTCATTCCTTACTCCTCGTAGCTGGCTTCCTCACATCGCCATTACTCTCCCAAGCTGGCGTCTTTCTATTCCGCATCACACGCCCAATCTAACGACATCCCATCCCACTTACACTCCCAAGTTGGCGACCTCCTATCCCTTTCTCCCGCAAGCTGGCTTCCTCCAATTCCCCTTACACCCACCCCCAAACTGGCTAAATCCCACCCACCTTAAACCCAGTCGTTGGCTACCTACCATCCCCTTACTCCCCCAAGGCTCTCATATTCGCCTTACCTCCCCAAGCTGGATTCCTGCAATTCCCCTTACTGCCCCAAATTGGCTACCTCCCATTCCCCTTACTCCCCCAAGCTGGCTTCCCGCCTTTCCCCTGTTCGTCCAAGCCGGCTACCTCCCATTCCCTTCATTCCCATGTCAATAGACAATAGGTGCAGGAGTAGGCCATTCAGCCCTTCGAGCCAGCACCGCCATTCAATGCGATCATGGCTGATCACTCTCAATCAGTACCCCGTTCCTGCCTTCTCCCCATACCCCCTCACTCCGCTATCCTTAAGAGCTCTATCCAGCTCTTGGGGGATGTCGGCTACCTCTCATCTCTAACTTCCATACGCTGGCTAAGTCCCATTCATTACCCCCCCAGATGCCTACCTCCAATCCCTTACTTCCAGAACCAGTCTCACTCCCATCACCATTACTCCACCAAGCTGGCTACTTTCCATCTCCCCTACCTCCCCAAGCTGGCTTCCTCCCATTCTCCTTAGTCCTCCAAGCTGGCTCCCTCCCATGCCTTACTCCCCCAAGCTGCCATCCTCCCATTCCCCTTGCTCATCCAAGCCGGCCACCTCCCAGTCCCTTTCATTCGAAGCTCGCAACCTCCCATCACTTTTCCTCACGAGCTGGCTACGTCCCATCCCTTACTCCCCCAATATGCGTACCTCCCATCCCTTGCACCCGAAGCTGGCTACTTCTCGTCCCCCTTACTCCCCCAAGCTTTATTCCTCCCTTTCCCCTTATACTCCCAAACTGGCTCCCACCTATTCCACTTACTTCCCCAAAACTAGCGACTTCCCAGAACACAAACTCCCACTACATGGTTATTTCCAACCCCTAGTGCCTCAAGCTGGCAACCTCCCATCCCTTACCTTCCCAATCTAGCGTCCTCCCATTCGCCTTACTCCCCCAAGCCGGATACCTCACCGTCTCCCTTATCCCCCAAGTTGGCTACCTCCCATCGCTAACCCCACAAGCCGGCTACGTCCAATTCCCCATTGCTCCCCCAATCTGGTTACCTCCCATCCCCTTTACACCCCCAAGTTGGCCACATACCATCCCTTACGGTACCCCAAGCAGGCTACCTCCCATCCCCCTTATACCCACACGTTGGCTACTTAACATCCTCCTTATTCCTCCAAGCTGGCAACATGCCATCTCTCACACCTCCAAGCTGGTTTTCTCCAATTCCCCTTACTGCCCCAATCTGGCTATCTCACATTCCCCTTGCTCCCCGATGCTGGCTTCCCCTCATCCCCCATACACCCCCGTTGACTACCTCAATCTCCTCCTCCTCAAGATGGCTTCCTACAATACACTTAATCACCAAGCTGGCTCTCTCCCATTACCCTTACTCCCCAACCTGGATATTTCCCATTCCCCTTACTCCCCAAACCTGTCTTCCTCACATTCTCAAAGCTCCCCCAAACTGGCTACCTCTCAGTCCCATTCATCCCGCAAGCTGACTTCCTCCCATTCCCATTATTCCCCGGAGCTGCCTACGTCCCATCCGCTTTAATCCCCAAGTTGGCTACCTCCCATCTCTATCGCCCCCAAGCTGGCTCCAGCTCCCCTTACTCCACGAGGCTTTCTTCCTCCCATTCCCCATACTACCCCAAGCTGCCTTCCTCCCATTCTCCTTACTTCCCCGAGCTGACCACAACCCATCCCTTACCACACAAACTGGCTTGCGTCCCAGCTTTACTCCCTCAACCTCCACCCATCCCGTACTCATCGAATCTGGCTACCTCCAATCTCCGTTACTCCTCCTCTTCCCCTTACTCCTCCAAGCCGCCTACCTCCCAGTCCGCATCATCTCGAAGCTAGAAACCTCCCATCCCTTTTCCCCCACGAGCTGGCTACGTCCCATCCCTTACTCCCCCAATATGCGTACCTCCCATCCCTTACTCCCCGAAGCTGGCTATCTCCCGTTCCGCTTACTCCCCCAAGCTTAATTCATCCCATTCTCCTTTCTCTCCCAAGATGGCTCCGTCCCACCCCCCTTACTCTCCCAAAACTGGCTACTTCCCTGTCCACATACTCCCACTATCTGGCTACCTCCCATCCCTAACACCGCATGCTGGTTATCTCCCATCCCCTAATGCCTCAAGCTGACACCCTCCCATCCCTTACCACCCCAAGCTAGCTTCCTCCCATTCCCATTACTGTTCCAAGCCGGCTACCACCGTCCACTTTATCTCCCCCCCCAATTTGGCTACCTCTCATAACTTACCCCCACAAGCTGGCTACGTCCCGCCCCCTTTACACCCCCAGTTGGCTGCATCCCATCCCTTACTACCCCAAGCTGGCTACCTCCCACCCCCTTATACCCACAAGTTGGCTACTTACTATTTCCCTTACTCTCCCAAGCTGGCTCCCCCCCTTTCCACTTATTCACCCAAGCATATTTTCTCCCATGTCCCTTGTTCCCTCACGGTGGCTACTTCCCAATCCCCATACACAACAAGCTGGGTAACTCCCTTCACTTACTGCCCCAATCTTGCTAACCCCCATCTCTTACTACCCCAGGCTAACTACCTCCACTCCATTACTCCGCCAAGCTGTCTTCCACACACAATACTTACAACCACAAGCTGGCTTCTGCTCTTTCGCTTTGCTCCACCAAGGTGGCGGTTTCCCATTTCCATTACAACCCAAGCTATGTTCCTCCCTTTCCTCTTAATCCGCCAAGCCTACTAACTGTCAGTCCCCTTAATCCCCCAAACTGGCTATCTGTAATCCGTTACAAGCTGCAAGGATCCCTTACATCCCTTACCTCCCTTCACTTACTGCCCCAAGCTGGCTAACTGCCATCTCTTACTACCCAACGCTGGCTACCCCCACTCCATTACTCCCCCAAGCTAGCGTCCACACATATTCCTTAGTACCCCAAGCTGGGTTCCTCTCGTTCGCCTTGGCCCACCGAGCTGGCGATCTCCCATTCCCCTTACAACACAATCTGTCTTCCTCCCTTTCCTTTTACTCCCCAAGCCGTCTAACTCCCAGTCACCTTAATTCCCCAAGCTGGCTACCCGTAAACCCTTACACCGCAAGCTGGCAGCATCCCATCCCTTACGCCGCCAACATGGCTACCACCCATCCCTTACTCACCGAAGCTGGCTTCCTCCTATCCCCGTTACTCCCCCAAGCTGGCTACGTCCCATCCGCTTTATTCCAACAAGCTGGCCACCTCGCATCCCTCGTACTCCCGGAAGATGGCTTCCTCCCATTCCCTATTGCACCCCCAAGCTGGCTACGTCCCGCACCGCTTACCCCCCACAAGCTGGCTACGTCTCATCCCTTACAACCCTGTTGGAGTGAAACACTTTGATTGAGTACTCATGGATTGACACACTATGGGGGAGTACTTTTGCAATGGCAGACTGTGTTGTGGTACTGATGGAGTGACACACTGTGGGATAGTACAGATGGATGACACACTGTGGGATAGTACTGATGGATGAAACACTGAGGTGGTGAGGATAGAGTAACGCATTTTGGTATAGTACTGATGTAGTGACACATTACAGGGTAAAACTAATGGAGTGAAACACCGTGGGTAGATTATTATCTCAATGGAGTTAGGTTAGGTAAGGGGGAGGTGCAACGAGACCTGGGTGTCCTTATACACCAGTCACTGAACATTGGCGTGCAGGTACAGCAGGCAGTGAAGAAAACTAATGGCCTGTTGGCCTTCATAACAAGAGGATTTCAGTATAGGGGTAAAGAGGTTATTCTGCAGTTGTATAGGGCCCTGGTAAGAGCACATCTGGAGTATTGTGTACAGATTTGGTCTCCAAATTTGAGGAAGGACATCCTTTTAATTGAGGCAGTGCAGCTTAGGTTCACGAGATTGTTCCCTGGGATGTCGGGACTGTCATATGAGGAAAGATTGAA
>NW_027603180.1:0-19917 GCF_053455715.1 Rhinoraja longicauda
GAGGCCAGTTCATTGGCTATATTTAAGAGTTAGATGTGGCCCTTTTTGCTAAAGGGATCAGGGGGTATGGAGAGAAGGCAGGTACAGGCTACCTAGCTGGATGATCAGCCATGATCATATTGAATGGCGGTGCAGGCTCGAAGGGCTGAATGGCCTACTTCTGCACCAATTTTCTATGTTTCTAACATGCCCCATCTACACTAGTCCCACCTGCCCACACCGCCCAACATGCCCCATCTACACTAGTCCCACCTGCCCACACCGGCCAACATGCCCCATCTACACTAGTCCCACCTGCCCACACCGGCCAACATGCCTGTTTATAATTTAAAGCTCGTAGCTTATTGATAAATTTATAAATTATAGCTCGCAGTTTTTTGATAAATTTATAAATCAAAGCTCGTAGCTTTTTGAGTTTGTTTGTGTGTGTGTGAATCTCTCTCTCTCTCTCCTCTCTCTCCCCTTCCCTCTCTCTCTCCCCCTCCTCTCTCTCCACCTCTTGCTATTAAAAGATATTTTATAAATGAAAGCTCGTCGCTTTTTGATAAATTTATAAATTAAAGCTCGTAGCTTTTTGATAAATTTATTTTATTTGATAAATTCCACTGGAATTCTCTGCCAGTGGAACTCTCTGCCACAGAAGGTAGTTGAGGCCAGTTCATTGGCTATATTTAAGAGGGAGTTAGATGGGGCCCTTGTGGCTAAAGGGATCAGGGGGTATGGAGAGAAGGCAGGTACAGGATACTGAGCTGGATGATCAGCCATGATCATATTGAATGGCGGTGCGTACAGGCTCGAAGGGCCGAATGGCCTACTCCTGCACCTATTTTCTATGTTTCTGTTCTATAAATTAAAGCTCGTAGCTTTTTGAGTTTGTTTGTACGTGGGTGAATCTCTCTCCCTCCCTCCCCATCTCACCCTCCCTCCCTCTCTCTCTCTCCCTCCCTCCCTCCCTCCCTCCCTCCCTCCCTCCCTCCCTCCCTCCCTCCCTCCCTCCCTCCCTCACTCCCTCCCTCCCTTTCTCAAACTCTCCAAAACTATATATTTTTTAAAAATCTCCACTTTATTCCAGAGCTCAGGGCTACACAATGGAAACGATTATCACATTGGAGTAACCAGACATGAAGGCAGCTTCGGCCCTTGTTTTACATTCACACCTCCGAGAATGTGTACTGCAAAAGCCAGCACAGACAGACAGACGAGTTGTTTGCAAAGATACATGAGGACAGGGAATGTAGCTAGTTTTAAATCTGGGACAGAGAGTTTGAATCTGGCTATTGAACCTCTGGCAGAACTAATAAGAACAGATTCAGACATTAAAGGATTTAAAGTTAATCAGGAAGATCACAAAATTACTTTATTTGCAGATGATGTCCTAATTTGTCTTACTAGACCATTGGAATCCTTAAGAAAATTATATTTCAGATTGGAAGAATACGGGAAAGTATCAGGATATAAAATTAATAAAGATAAAACTGAAATAATGCCTCTTTTTGAAGTCAATTATGACCAATGTAAAAGAGAAAGTCAGTTTAAATGGCAAAAAGAAGGCATTAAGTACTTAGGAGTTAAAGTAGATAATAAGTTAAATAATTTGTATAAATTAAATTATAAACCATTAATAAAAAAAATAGATGAGGACCTGAAGAAATGGATGAATCTTCCAATTACATTGCTAGGGAGAGTGAACTGTATTAAGATGAATATTTTTCCGAGGATACAGTATTTATTCCAAACACTGCCTATACCTTTGCTAAATAAATTTTTTCAAGAATTGAACAAAATTGTGAGGAATTTTCTTTGGAAAGGTAAAATGCCAAGAGTGTCTCTGGAAAAATTAACATGGAAATTTGAATTAGGTGGACTGCAATTACCAAATTTTAAAAATTATTATCTGGCAGCACAAATGAGTTTTATTTCATCCTTTTATCAAGAGGGTGGAAAAACAGCATGGGTTAAAATTGAAATGGATAAAATAAAAGAGTTATGTCCGTAAGAATTTATATATAAATGGGAAGCGAAGCTATTAGTTAAGGATAAAGAGTCACCTTTGCTAAAACATTTAATTAATACATTGTTGAAAACTGTTAAAGTTAATGATAAAAGATTTGTTTTAACAGCTAAAACTCCATTAGTAAAAAATAGATTATTGCCGTTTGCTTGGAATAATCAAATACTACAAGTCTGGGAACAGAAGGGTATTAAACATATAGGAGATTGCTATGAAGGAAATAACTTTTTGACATTTTCTCAATTGAGAAATAAATATCAAATTCCAGGGAATAGTATTTTTTTCTATTATCAATTACAATCTTTTTTAAGGGAAAAGATAGGTCATTCAATGTCTCTATTTCAGATTAAAGGAATTGAATCCTTGATTCAGGGCAAGGGAATAAAAAAAATTATATCATCAATGTATAAATTATTACAAAAATCTAGTCCAAAGATAGGAATTCAAAAATCAAGACAAAGATGGGAAACAGATCTTAATATTATCATTGATGAACCAAGTTGGGAAAGATTGTGTTTAGATAGTATGAAAAATACTATTAATGTGAGATATAGTTTAGTACAATATAATTTTTTACATCAACTATATTTAACCCCGAAAAAATTAACCAATTTAAAACCCACAGAGAGTGGGTACTGATTGAGAACGATCAGCCGCGATCACATTGAATGGCGGTGCGTACAGGCTCGAAGGGCCGAATGGCCTCCTCCTGCACCTATTGTGAGAGAGAGGAGGGGGAGAGAGAGAGGGAAGGGGAGCCAGCAAGCAAGGACAAACATTGACACAAAGAAACAGTGAGCACATGTGGCCCTTCATAAGCCCACAACTTCCCCAAGGCTCAGCGATCCCACCAATTATCAATTAGCAGCCCGCCCGACGGGCGACAATGTCCACACCCAGTCTCCACCTCTTGCTATTAAAAGATATTTTATAAATTAAAGCTCGTAGCTTTTTGAGGCATAAAACATCTTTTTAATAACAAGATTAAATAGCTCTCCCCCTTCTCTTTCCCCTCCTCTCTCTCTCCCCTCTCTCTCCCCCTCCTCTCTCTTCCCCTCCTCTCTCCCTCCCTCACTCCATCCCTCCCTCTCTCTCCCCCAAACAAAAAACTATGAGCTTTAATTTATAAAATATCTTTTAATAGCAAGAGGTGGATAGCCATCATGCCCCATCTACACTAGTCCCACCCGCCCACACCGTCCATCATGCCCCATCTACACTAGTCCCACCTGCCCACACCGTCCATCATGCCCCATCTACACTAGTCCCACCTGCCCACACCGACCAACATGCCCCATCAACACTAGTCCCACCTGCCCACACCGACCAACATGCCCCATCAACACTAGTCCCACCTGCCCACACCGACCAACATGCCCCATCAACACTAGTCCCACCTGTAGATCAATCCGTTTATTCGGATTGATCCATGTCTGGTTTTCAGATTGCCAACCAGATCCATGATCCATGACTGGTATTTGTTTTGAAACCGATGTTTAGTTTTGCTTGGTAGATTAGGACAGGATGGTTTTGGTGGTGTACTGTGCAGACGTTTACTCATTTGCTCCCTGCTTGTGTTCTTAATAAATACTTTAGAAGTTAACGATTCTGTGGAAGTCTACACTTCTTACACCTCCTGCCCACACTGACCAACATGCCCCATCTACACTAGTCCCACCCGCCCACACCCACCAACATGCCCCATCTACACTAGTCCCACCCACCCACACCGACCAACATGCCCCATCTACACTAGTCCCACCTGCCCACACCCACCAACATGCCCCATCTACACTAGTCCCACCCGCCCACACCCACCAACATGCCCCATCTACACTAGTCCCACCTGCCCACACCGACCAACATGCCCCATCTACACTAGTCCCACCCGCCCACACCCACCAACATGCCCCATCTACACTAGTCCCACCTGCCCACACCGACCAACATGCCCCATCTACACTAGTCCCACCTGCCCACACTGACCAACATGCCCCATCTACACTAGTCCCACCTGCCCACACCGACCAACATGCCCCATCTACACTAGTCCCACCCGCCCACACCGACCAACATGCCCCATCTACACTAGTCCCACCCGCCCACACCCACCAACATGCCCCATCTACACTAGTCCCACCCGCCCACACCGACCAACATGCCCCATCTACACTAGTCCCACGTGCGCACACCGTCCATCATGCCCCATCTACACTAGTCCCACCTGCCCACACTGACCAACATGCCCCATCTACACTAGTCCCACCTGCCCACACCGTCCATCATGCCCCATCTACACTAGTCCCACCTGCCCACACCCACCAACATGCCCCATCTACACTAGTCCCACCCGCCCACACCGACCAACATGCCCCATCTACACTAGTCCCACCCGCCCACACCGTCCATCATGCCCCATCTACACTAGTCCCACCTGCCCACACCCACCAACATGCCCCATCTACACTAGTCCCACCCGCCCACACCGACCAACATGCCCCATCTACACTAGTCCCACGTGCCCACACTGACCAACATGCCCCATCTACACTAGTCCCACCCGCCCACACCGACCAACATGCCCCATCTACACTAGTCCCACCTGCCCACACTGACCAACATGCCCCATCTACACTAGTCCCACCCGCCCACACCGTCCATCATGCCCCATCTACACTAGTCCCACGTGCCCACACTGACCAACATGCCCCATCTACACTAGTCCCATCCGCCCACACTGACCAACATGCCCCATCTACACTAGTCCCACCTGCCCACACTGACCAACATGCCCCATCTACACTAGTCCCACCAGCCCACACCGGCCAACATGCCCCATCTACACTAGTCCCATCCGCCCACACTGACCAACATGCCCCATCTACACTAGTCCCACGTGCCCACACTGACCATCATGCCCCATCTACACTAGTCCCACCAGCCCACACCGGCCAACATGCCCCATCTACACTAGTCCCATCCGCCCACACTGACCAACATGCCCCATCTACACTAGTCCCACCCGCCCACACCGTCCAACATGCCCCATCTACACTAGTCCCACAACGACCAACATGCCCCATCTACACTAGTCCCACCTGCCCACACTGACCAACATGCCCCATCTACACTAGTCCCACCCGCCCACACCGTCCAACATGCCCCATCTACACTAGTCCCACAACGATCAACATGCCCCATCTACACTAGTCCCACCTGCCCACACCGGCCAACATGCCCCATCTACACTAGTCCCACCTGCCCACACCGGCCAACATGCCCCATCTACACTAGTCCCACCTGCCCACACTGACCAATATGCCCCATCTACACTAGTCCCACCTGCCCACACCGTCCAACATGCCCCATCTACACTAGTCCCACCCGTCCACACCGACCAACATGCCCCATCTACACTAGTCCCACCCGCCCACACAGACCAACATGTGCTAGGAGGATGCTAGGAGGCTGCAGAGTGACTTGGATAGATTAGGCGAGTGAGCAAATGCATGGCAGATGCAATATAATGTGGATAAATGTGAGGTTATCCACTTTGGCGGCAAGAACAGGAAAGCAGAGTATTACCTGAATGGTGACCGATTGGGAGAAGTGGAGATGCAACGTGACCTGGGTGTCATGGTGCACCAGTCATTGAAAGCAAGCATGCAGGTGCAGCAGGCAGTGAAGAAAGTGAATGGTATGTTGGCATTCATAGCAAGAGGATTTGAGTATAGGAGCAGGGAGGTTCTGCTGCAGTTGTACAAGGCCTTGGTGAGACCGCACCTGGAGTATTGTGTGCAGTTTTGGTCTCCTAACCTGAGGAAAGACTTTCTTGCCTTAGAGGGAGTACAGAGAAGGTTCACCAGATTGATCCCTGGGATGGTGGGACTTTCATATGAGGAAAGACTGGATAGACTGGGCTTGTACTCGCTGGAATTTAGAAGACTGAGGGGGGATCTTATAGAAACATATAAAATTCTTAAGGGGTTGGAGAGGCTAGATGCGGGAAGATTGTTCCCGATGTTGGGGGAGTCCAGAACCAGGGGTCACAGCTTTAGGATAAGGGGGAATTCTTTTAGGACCGAGATGAGAAAACATTTCTTCACACAGAGAGTGGTGAATCTGTGGAATTCTCTGCCACAGAAGGTAGGTGAGGCCAGTTCATTGGCTATATTTAAGAGGGAGTTAGATGTGGCCCTTTTTGCTAAAGGGATCAGGGGGTATGGAGAGAAGGCAGGTACAGGATACTGAGCTGGATGATCAGCCATGATCATATTGAATGTCGGTGCAGGCTCGAAGGGCCGAATGGCCTACTCCTGCACATATTTTCTATGTTTCTAACATGCCCCATCTACACTAGTCCCACCTGCCCACACAGACCAACATGCCCAATCTACACTAGTCCCACCTGCCCACACCAGCCATCATGCCCCATCTACACTAGTCCCACCCGCCCACACAGACCAACATGACCCATCTACACTAGTCCCACCTGCCCACACCGGCCAACATGCCCCATCTACACTAGTCCCACCTGCCCACACCGACCAACATGCCCCATCTACACTAGTCCCACCTGCCCACACCGCCCAACATGCCCCATCTACACAAGTCCCACCTGCCCACACCGGCCAACATGCCCCATCTACACTAGTCCCACCTTCCCACACTGGCCAACATGCCCCATCTACACTAGTCCCACCTGCCCACACAGATCAACATGCCCCATCTACACTAGTCCCACATGCCCACACCGACCAACATGCCCCATCTACACTAGTCCCACCTGCCCACACCGACCAACATGCCCATCTACACTAGTCCCACCTGCCCACACAGACCAACATGCCCCATCTACACTAGTCCCACCTGCCCACTACGACCAACATGCCCCATCTACACTAGTCCCACACCGACCAACATGCCCCATCTACACTAGTCCCACCTGCCCACAACGACCAACATGCCGGTTTATAAATTAAAGCTCGTAGCTTTTTGATAAATTTAAGAATTAAAGCTCGTAGCTTTTTGATAAATTTATAAATTAAAGCTCGTAGCTTTTTGATAAATTTATAAATTAAAGCTCGTAGCTTTTTGATAAATTTATAAATTAAAGCTCGTAGCTTTTTGATAAATTTATTTTATTTGATAAATTCCACTGGAATTCTCTGCCAGTGGAACTCTCTGCCACAGAAGGTAGTTGAGGCCAGTTCATTGGCTATATTTAAAAGGGAGTTAGATGTGGCCCTTGTGGCTAAAGGGATCAGGGGGTATTGAGAGAAGGCAGGTACAGGATACTGAGCTGGATGATCAGCCATGATCATATTGAATGGCGGTGTGTACAGGCTCGAAGGGCCGAATGGCCTACTCCTGCACCTATTTTCTATGTTTCTGTTTCTATAAATTAAAGCTCGTAGCTTTTTGAGTTTGTTTGTACGTGGATGAATCTCTCTCTCTCTCTCTCCCTCCCTCCCTCCCTCTCTCCCTCCCTCCCTCCCTCCCTCCCTCTCTCTCCCTCCCTCCCTCCCTCCCTCCCTCTCCCTCCCTGCCTCTCTCTCCCTCCCTCCCTCTCTCTCCCTCCCTCCCTCCCTCCCCCCCTTTCTCAAACTCTCCAAAACTATATTAAAAAGAAAAATCTCCACTTTATTTCAGAGCTCAGGGCTACACAATAGAAGCAATTATCACATTGGAGTAACCAGACATGAAGGCAGCTTCGGCCCTTTGTTTTACATTCACACCTCCAACCATGTACACAATAGAAGCGATGATCACAACTTGGGCTACATTCCCTGTAGTCAGGTATCTTTGCAAACAACATCCCTTGCCTTTTGCAGTATATTCCTTTGGCCACATTTTCTTCAGTCATGGAAGATCACAAAATTACTTTATTTGCAGATGATGTCTTAATTTGTCTTACTAGACCATTGGAATCCTTAAGAAAATTATATTTCAGATTGGAAGAATACGGGAAAGTATCAGGATATAAAATTAATAAAGATAAAACTGAAATAATGCCTCTTTTTGAAGGCAATTATAACCAATGTAAAAGAGAAAGCCAGTTTAAATGGCAAAAAGAAGGCATTAAGTACTTAGGAGTTAAAGTAGATAATAAGTTAAATAATTTGTATAAATTAAATTATAAACCATTAATAAAAAAAATAGATGAGGACCTGAAGAAATGGATGAATCTTCCAATTACATTGCTAGGGAGAGTGAACTGTATTAAGATGAATATTTTTCCGAGGATACAGTATTTATTCCAAACACTGCCTATACCTTTGCTAAATAAATTTTTTCAAGAATTGAACAAAATTGTGAGGAATTTTCTTTGGAAAGGTAAAATGCCAAGAGTGTCTGGAAAAATTAACATGGAAATTTGAATTAGGTGGACTGCAATTACCAAATTTTAAAAATTATTATCTGGCAGCACAAATGAGTTGAGTTGAGTACAGGAGTTGAGTATAGGAGCAAAGATGTCCTTCTGCAGTTGTACAGTGCCCTAGTGAGACCGCACCTGGAGTACTGTGTGCAGTTTTGGTCTCCAAATTTGAGGAAGGATATTCCTGCTATTGAGGGCGTGCAGCGTAGGTTCACCAGGTTAATTCCCGGAATGGCGGGACTGTCGTATGTTGAAAGACTGGAGCGACTAGGCTTGTATACACTGTATAAACGTATAAGATTATTAAGGGGTTGGACACGTTAGAGGCAGGAAACATGTTCCCAATGTTGGGGGAGTCCAAAACAAGGGGCCACACAGTTTAAGAATAAGGGGTAGGCCATTTAGAACGGAGATGAGGAAAAACTTTTCCAGTCAGAGAGTTGTGAATCTGTGGAATTCTCTGCCTCAGAAGGCAGTGGAGGCCAATTCTCCGGATGCATTCAAGAGAAAGAGTTAGATTGAGCTCTTAAGGATAGCGGAATCAGGGGGTATGGGGAGAAGGCAGGAACGGGGTACTGATTGAGAACGATCAGCCGCGATCACATTGAATGGCGGTGCGTACAGGCTCGAAGGGCCGAATGGCCGCCTCCTGCACCTATTGTGAGAGAGAGGAGGGGGAGAGAGAGAGGGAAGGGGAGCTAGCAATCAAGGACAAACATTGACACAAAGAAACAGCGAGCACATGTGGCAGCCATTTCGTTGAAAAAAACTGAGCACATGTGGCGGCCATTTTGTTGAAATAAACAGTGAGCACATGTGGCCCTTCATAAGCCCACAACTTCCCCAAGGCTCAGCGATCTCACCAATTATCAATTAGCAGCCCGCCCGACGGGCGACATTGTCCACACCCAGTCTCCACCTCTTGCTATTAAAAGATATTTTATAAATTAAAGCTCGTAGCTTTTTGAGGTATAAAATATCTTTTTAATAACAAGATTAAATAGCTCTCCCCCTTCTCTTTCCCCTCCTCTCTCTCTCCCCCTCTCTCTCCCCCTCCTCTCTCTCCCCCTCCTCTCTCTTCCCCTCCTCTCTCCCTCCCTCACTCCATCCCTCCCTCTCTCCCTCCCTCCCTCTCTCTCCCCCAAACAAAAAGCTATGAGCTTTAATTTATAAAATATCTTTTAATAGCAAGAGGTGGATAGCCATCATGCCCCATCTACACTAGTCCCACCCGCCCACACCGTCCAACATGCCCCATCTACACTAGTCCCACCCGCCCACACCGTCCAACATGCCCCATCTACACTAGTCCCACCCGCCCACACCGTCCAACATGCCCCATCTACACTAGTCCCACCTGCCCACACTGACCAACATGTCCCATCTACACTAGTCCCACCCGCCCACACAGACCAACATGCCCCATCTACACTAGTCCCACCCGCCCACACCGTCCATCATGCCCCATCTACACTACTCCCACCCGCCCACACTGACCAACATGCCCCATCTACACTAGTCCCACCTGCCCACACCGTCCATCATGCCCCATCTACACTAGTCCCACCTGCCCACACCGTCCATCATGCCCCATCTACACTAGTCCCACCTGCCCACACTGACCAATATGCCCCATCTACACTAGTCCCACCTGCCCACACCGTCCATCATGCCCCATCTACACTAGTCCCACCTGCCCACACTGACCAACATGCCCCATCTACACTAGTCCCACCTGCCCACACCGTCCAACATGCCCCCATCTACACTAGTCCCACCTGCCCACACCCACCAACATGCCCCATCTACACTAGTCCCACCTGCCCACACCGTCCATCATGCCCCATCTACACTAGTCCCACCTGCCCACACCGACCAACATGCCCCATCTACACTAGTCCCACCTGCCCACACCGACCAACATGCCCCATCTACACTAGTCCCACCCGCCCACACTGACCAACATGCCCCATCTACACTAGTCCCACCTGCCCA
Source organism: Rhinoraja longicauda (assembly GCF_053455715.1). NCBI lineage: Eukaryota > Metazoa > Chordata > Chondrichthyes > Rajiformes > Arhynchobatidae > Rhinoraja > Rhinoraja longicauda. The sequence continues at coordinate 10,386 of NW_027603180.1, forward strand.
CACTGACCAACATGCCCCATCTACACTAGTCCCACCCACCCACACTGACCAACATGCCCCATCTACACTAGTCCCACCTGCCCACACCGCCCAACATGCCCCATCTACACTAGTCCCACCCGCCCACACCGACCAACATGTGCTAGGAGGATGCTAGGAGGCTGCAGAGTGACTTGGATAGATTAGGCGAGTGGGCAAATGCATGGCAGATGCAATATAATGTGGATAAATGTGATGTTATCCACTTTGGCGGCAAGAACAGGAAAGCAGAGTATTACCTGAATGGTGACCGATTGGGAGAAGGGGAGATGCAACGTGACCTGGGTGTCATGGTGCACCAGTCATTGAAAGCAAGCATGCAGGTGCAGCAGGCAGTGAAGAAAGCGAATGGTATTTTGGCATTCATAGCAAGAGGATTTGAGTATAGGAGCAGGGAGGTTCTGCTGCAGTTGTACAAGGCCTTGGTGAGACCGCACCTGGAGTATTGTGTGCAGTTTTGGTCTCCTAACCTGAGGAAAGACGTTCTTGCCTTAGAGGGAGTACAGAGAAGGTTCACCAGATTGATCCCTGGGATGGTGGGACTTTCATATGAGGAAAGACTGGATAGACTGGGCTTATACTCGCTGGAATTTAGAAGACTGAGGGGGGATCTTATAGAAACATATAAAATTCTTAAGGGGTTGGAGAGGCTAGATGCGGGAAGATTGTTCCCGATGTTGGGGGAGTCCAGAACCAGGGGTCACAGCTTAAGGATAAGGGGGAAGTCTTTTAGGACCGAGATGAGAAAACATTTCTTCACACAGAGAGTGGTGAATCTGATGAATTCTCTGCCACAGTAGGTAGTTGAGGCCAGTTCATTGGCTATATTTAAGAGTTAGATGTGGCCCTTTTTGCTAAAGGGATCTGGGGGTATGGAGAGAAGGCAGGTACAGGCTACTGAGCTGGATGATCAGCCATGATCATATTGAATGGCGGTGCAGGCTCGAAGGGCCGAATGGCCTACTCCTGCACCTATTTTCTATGTTTCTAACATGCCCCATCTACACTAGTCCCACCTGCCCACACCGCCCAACATGCCCCATCTACACTAGTCCCACCTGCCCACACCGCCCAACATGCCCCATCTACACTAGTCCCACCTTCCCACACCGGCCAACATGCCCCATCTACACTAGTCCCACCTGCCCACAGCGACCAACATGCCCCATCTACACTAGTCCCACCTGCCCACACCGTCCAACATGCCCCCATCTACACTAGTCCCACCTGCCCACACCCACCAACATGCCCCATCTACACTAGTCCCACCTGCCCACACCGTCCATCATGCCCCATCTACACTAGTCCCACCTGCCCACACCGACCAACATGCCCCATCTACACTAGTCCCACCTGCCCACACCGACCAACATGCCCCATCTACACTAGTCCCACCCGCCCACACTGACCAACATGCCCCATCTACACTAGTCCCACCTGCCCACACTGACCAACATGCCCCATCTACACTAGTCCCACCCACCCACACTGACCAACATGCCCCATCTACACTAGTCCCACCTGCCCACACCGCCCAACATGCCCCATCTACACTAGTCCCACCCGCCCACACCGACCAACATGTGCTAGGAGGATGCTAGGAGGCTGCAGAGTGACTTGGATAGATTAGGCGAGTGGGCAAATGCATGGCAGATGCAATATAATGTGGATAAATGTGATGTTATCCACTTTGGCGGCAAGAACAGGAAAGCAGAGTATTACCTGAATGGTGACCGATTGGGAGAAGGGGAGATGCAACGTGACCTGGGTGTCATGGTGCACCAGTCATTGAAAGCAAGCATGCAGGTGCAGCAGGCAGTGAAGAAAGCGAATGGTATTTTGGCATTCATAGCAAGAGGATTTGAGTATAGGAGCAGGGAGGTTCTGCTGCAGTTGTACAAGGCCTTGGTGAGACCGCACCTGGAGTATTGTGTGCAGTTTTGGTCTCCTAACCTGAGGAAAGACGTTCTTGCCTTAGAGGGAGTACAGAGAAGGTTCACCAGATTGATCCCTGGGATGGTGGGACTTTCATATGAGGAAAGACTGGATAGACTGGGCTTATACTCGCTGGAATTTAGAAGACTGAGGGGGGATCTTATAGAAACATATAAAATTCTTAAGGGGTTGGAGAGGCTAGATGCGGGAAGATTGTTCCCGATGTTGGGGGAGTCCAGAACCAGGGGTCACAGCTTAAGGATAAGGGGGAAGTCTTTTAGGACCGAGATGAGAAAACATTTCTTCACACAGAGAGTGGTGAATCTGATGAATTCTCTGCCACAGTAGGTAGTTGAGGCCAGTTCATTGGCTATATTTAAGAGTTAGATGTGGCCCTTTTTGCTAAAGGGATCTGGGGGTATGGAGAGAAGGCAGGTACAGGCTACTGAGCTGGATGATCAGCCATGATCATATTGAATGGCGGTGCAGGCTCGAAGGGCCGAATGGCCTACTCCTGCACCTATTTTCTATGTTTCTAACATGCCCCATCTACACTAGTCCCACCTGCCCACACCGCCCAACATGCCCCATCTACACTAGTCCCACCTGCCCACACCGCCCAACATGCCCCATCTACACTAGTCCCACCTTCCCACACCGGCCAACATGCCCCATCTACACTAGTCCCACCTGCCCACAGCGACCAACATGCCCCATCTACACTAGTCCCACCCGCCCACACAGACCAACATGTGCTAGGAGGATGCTAGGATGCTGCAGAGTGACTTCGATAGATTAGGTGAGTGAGCAAATGCATGGCAGATGCAATATAATGTGGATAAATGTGAGGTTATCCACTTTGGCGGCAAGAACAGGAAAGCAGAGTATTACCTGAATGGTGACCGATTGGGAGAAGGGGAGATGCAACGTGACCTGGGTGTCATGGTGCACCAGTCATTGAAAGCAAGCATGCAGGTGCAGCAGGCAGTGAAGAAAGTGAATGGTATGTTGGCATTCATAGCAAGAGGATTTGAGTATAGGAGCAGGGAGGTTCTGCTGCAGTTGTACAAGGCCTTGGTGAGACCGCACCTGGAGTATTGTGTGCAGTTTTGGTCCACACCGACCAACATGCCCCATCTACACTAGTCCCACCTGCCCACACCGACCAACATGCCCCATCTACACTAGTCCCACTTGCCCACACCGACCAACATGCCCCATCTACACTAGTCCCACCTGCCCACAACGACCAACATGCCGGTTTATAAATTAAAGTTCGTAGCTTTTTGATAAATTTAAAAATTAAAGCTCGTAGCTTTTTGAGTTTGTTTGTGTGTGTGTGAATCTCTCTCTCTCTCTCTCCTCTCTCTCCCCTTCCCTCTCTCTCGCCCCCTCCTCTCTCTCCACCTCTTGCTATTAATATATATTTTATAAATTAAACTTCGTAGCTTTTTGATAAATTTATCAATTAAAGCTCGCAGCTTTTTGATAAATTTATAAATTAAAGCTCGTAGCTTTTTGATAAATTTATCAATTAAAGCTCGTAGCTTTTTGATAAATTTATAAATTAAAGCTCGCAGCTTTTTGATAAATTTATAAATTAAAGCTCGTAGCTTTTTTGTAAATTTAAAAATCAAAGCTCGTAGCTTTTTGGTAAATTTAAAAATGTGTACTGCAAAAGGCAAGGCAGACAGACGAGTTGTTTGCAAAGATACCTGAGGACAGGAAATGCGGTTAGTTTTCCATCTGTGACAATGGCCGAAACTGCCTTCATGTAAAGGTTACCCCAATGTGATAATGGTTTCTATGGTGGAGCACCCTTGGGTGCCTTGAGCACTGAAACCTGTGCACAGAGTTTAGCTCAGAGAGTTAACTTGGAACAGGTTTATGCCAAATAAGGTAAAGGCATCTGTTTGTGGAATTTGTGTGTGTGTCACCTCAGCTCCTCAATAAATAAAAAGCTGCATGCTGCTAATTGCAGTATTGGGAGCTCAGACCGGCCAACTCTGGCATCGAACCTGTAACCTCTGCCAACTCCTGCAAGTGGGTAAGCTTCTTGTGTTTTAAATCCATTAGTGTGTTGTCTATTTTTTTGTGTTAATTGAATTTAATGTAGTTTAGTTAAACACGGTTCAAATCAATGTAATTCAGTTTAGCTTTATTTAATTTAATGTAGTTTAGTTAAACACGGTTCAAATCAATTTAATTCAGTTTATCTTTATTTAATTTAATGTAGTTTAGTTAAACATGATTCAAACCAATTAAATTCAGTTTAACTTTATTTAATTTAATGTAGTTTAGTTAAACACGGTTCAAACCAATGTAATTCAGTTTAACTTTATTTGATTTAATGTAGTTTAGTTAAACATGATAGTCCCCTTTAGGGAGAGGAGTGGGAGAGAGAGAGGGAGAAAGAGAGGGAGAGAGAGGGGGAGGGAGAGAGGGAGGGAGAGAGGGAGGAGGGAGGGGAGGGGGAGAGGGAGAGGGAGAGGGAGAGGGAGAGGGAGAAGAGGGAGGGAGAGAGAGAGGAGGGGGAGAGAGAGCTTTATTTAATTTAATGTAGTATAGTTCACTAATAGTTCTCTTTAGGGAGAGAGAGAGGGGGAGAGAGTGTGAGAGAGAGAGAGAGAGAGAGAGAGCACAAACAAACTCAAAAAGCTGCGAGCTTTAATTTATAAATAGTTTTAAACAGTTCACTTTAGTTCTCTGCAGAGTAATTTAATTCACTAAACCTCATGATAATCAGATTGAATGATTGATTCTCTCTCATACACACTCTCTCTCTCTCTCTTTCTCTCTCTCTCTCTTCTCACCCCTCCCAAATGTTAATATTAAAATGGGGAATCCCTGCATTTGTTAGAGAGAGAGCAAGAGAGAGAGAGAGACTTCAAATAAGGGATTTTGTGTAAATTTGGAAATGAATATCTGCATTGAATGTGTAACCTGTGGAAATGTCGGATGGAGTTGTTGAAAAGAGAATGTTTTAAAAAATATTTATTACTTTAAAAAAGTATTTTTTGATATTTTTTTAAAAACGTGCCTGTTTTATTGCTGATGTGATAAAGAATAAACAAGTGTTGTGTGTTATCAAAAATGTTTATTCATGTAGGATTTCTAACTTTAACTAATACAATCTGCATTTTGGAATATGTGGCAGCTTAATTAAATATATTGAGTCAGAGATTTGTCAGTATTGCTCAGCCCTTGTCTGCAGAACCACGGGCTTTTCGTTTGATTGACACCTGCCAGTCTGGGCTCAGGGTGATCTACAGGATGGACAATGGTCCAGGAGTTCCTTCAAATTGATACCTTGCAGAATGATTTTGCAAACTGACTCTGAGTGCATCGATCCTATTGGGGTTTTGCAGCACAGTGCATTGAGCTGTCCTTTGTATTATTGGTTCAGGGAGATGCCTGTTATGTCTGTTTGGTCCCTCAGGTTGGAGGGGGCAGATAAAAGAGATGGTGATCACAAGCTTGGTGGTAGATCCTCATGGGAAATATTTATTGATGTAGGATTCATAACTTTAACTAATACAATCTGCATTTTGAAATGTGGGATGGAGTTGTTGAAAAGAAAAAGTTAAAAAAATATTTAATATTCTGAAAAAGTATTTTTTGATATTTTTTTTAAAACTTGCCTGTTTTATTGCTGATGGGATAAAGAATTAAAAAGTGTTGTGTTTTATCAAAAACATTTTATCAAAAATATTTATTTATGTTGGATTCATACATGCTTACTGAAATGGCGGGGTTGCTTACTGAAATGGCGGACGCAGTGCGGCGGGGTTTGCTTACTAAAATGGCGGGGGCAGAGGGAGCGGCGGGGTTAGCTTACTGAAATGGCGGGGTTTCTTACTGAATTGGCGGGGTTGCTTACTGAAATGGCGGAGGCAGAGCGCACAGCGGCGGGGTTTGCTTACTAAAATGGCGGAGGCAGAAGGGGAACGGCGGGCTTTGCTTACTAAAATGGCGGGGTTTCCTTACTGAAAATGCGGGGTTGCTTACTAAAATGGCGGGGGCAGAGCGCACTGCGGCAGGGTTTGCTTACTAAAATGGCGGAGGCAGAGGGGAGAGGCGGGTTTGATTACTGAAATGGCGGGGGAGAACGCACAGCTGCGTTATTTGCTTACTAAAATGGCGGGGTAGCTTACTGAAATGGCTGGGGCAGGCGCACAGCGGCGGGGTTCGCTTACTAAAATGGCGTGTTTTCCTTACTGAAATGGCGGGGTTGCTTACTGAAATGGCGGGAGGGTTGCTTACTGAAATGGCTGGGGCAGAGCGAAATGCGGAGGGGTTTGCTTACTAAAATGGCGGGGGTTGCTTACTGAAATGGCGGGGTTTGTTTACTAAAATGGCGGGGGTTCTTACTACATAAGAACTTGGTGCTGGATCCTCATGATAAATATTTATTTATATAGGATTCATAACTTGAACTAATACAATCTGCATTTTGAAATGTCAGATGGAGTTGTTGAAAAGAAAGTTTTAAAAATATTTAATATTCTGAAAAAGTATTTTTTGATATTTTTTTAAAACTTGCATGTTTTATTGCTGATGGGATAAAGAATTAAAAAGTGTTGTGTTTTATCAAAAATATTTTATCAAAAATTTGGAAATGAATATCTGCATTGAATGTGTAACGTGTGGAAATGTCGGATGGAGTTGTTGAAAAGAGAATGTTTTAAAAATATTTATTACATGAAAAAAGTATTTTTTGATATTTTTTAAAAACTTGCCTGTTTATTGCTGATGGGATAAAGAATAAACAAGTCTTGTGCTTTATCAATTTTTTTTAATCAGAAATATTTATTTATGTAGGATTCATAACTTGAACTAATACAATCTGCATTTTTGAATATGCAGCAACTTAAATAAATATTTATTTATATAGGATTCATAACTTTAACTAATACAATCTGCATTTTGAAATGTCGGATGGAGTTGTTGAAAAGAAAAAGTTTTTAAATTATTTAATATTTTGAAAAAGATTTTGATATTTAAATAAAAACTTGCCTGTTTTATTGCTGATGGGATAAAGAATAAACAAGTCTTGTGTTTTATCAAAAATATTTTATCATAAATATTTATTTATGTAGGATTTCTAACTTTAACTAATACAATCTGCATTTTGCAATATGTGGCATCTTAAATAAATATTTATTTATGTAGGATTCCTAACTTTATCTAATACAATCTGCATTTTGTTGAAAAGAAAATGTTATTAAAATATTTATTACTTGAAAAAAGTATTTTTTGATATTAAAAAAAAAACTTGCATGTTTTATTGCTGATGGGATAAAGAATAAAGAAGTCTTGTGTTTTATCAAAAATATTTATTTATGTAGGATTCAAAAACTTTATCTAATACAATCTGCATTTGGGAATATGCAGCAACTTAAATAAATATTTATTTATGTAGGATTCATAACTTTATCTAATACAATCTGCATTTGGGAATATGCAGCAACTTAAATAAATATTTATTTATGTAGGATTCATAACTTTATCTAATACAATCTGCATTTGGGAATATGCAGCAACTTAAATAAATATTTATTTATGTAGGATTCATAACTTTATCTAATACAATCTGCAGACCGTTTGATTGACACCTGCCAGTCTGGGCTCAGGATGATCTGCAGGATGGACAATGGTCCAGGAGTTCCCCATCAATTCCTTCAAATTGATACCTTGCAGAATGATTTTGCAAACTGACCCTGAGTGCATCATTCCTATTGGGTTTTTGCAGGGCACATGATATCAATGTTTGTCCTTGCTTGCTAGCTGCCTTCCAGAGCTTTCCATACAACACAGAGCACTGAGCTGTCGGTGGTATTATTGGGTCAAGGAGATACCTGTTATGTATCTTTGTATGTATGTATGTATGTATGTGTGGGGTTAATCAATATCTGTTATTGGGTAAGTGTAAGACAACCCTGTGTGTTTCGTCCCTCAGGTTGGAGGGGGCCGATAAAAGAGACGGTGATCACAAGCTTGGGGCACGGTCCTCATGGGGACTGCTGGAGTGTCGGTGTCCACTAGACTGGGGGTTAAGCTGAGAAAGGAGCAGCTATCACAGCTATAGGAAGAGGTAAGAGAGAGAGATTGGCCAAATCTCTCTCACTCACTCACACACTCACACACACACACACACACTCAAAAATGCCTTTTTATGTAGGCTTCCTAACTACAATCTGCATTTTGGAATATGCAGCAGCTTAAATAAATATAGGGAGTCAGAGATTTGTCAGTATTGCTCAGCCCTTGTCTGCAGAACTACACGGGCTTCCCCTTTGATTGACAGCCGCCAGTCTGGGCTCAGGGTGATCTGCAGGATGGACAATGGTCCAGGAGTTCCCACCCCCCCAACCTGTTAATATTAAAATGGAGAATCCATGCATTTGTCACAGAGAGAGAGAGGGAGAGGGAGAGAGGGAGAGAGAGAGGGAGAGAGAGAAAGAGAGAGAGTGTTTTGGAAAGTTTTGAGAAAGTTTGAGAGAGGGAGAGAGAGAGAGAGAGAGAGAGAGAGAGAGGAGAGAAGAGGGGAGAGAGAGAGAGACGAGAGAGAGAGAGATATGTGGCCCTTGTGGCTAGAGGGATCATGGGGTATGGAGAGGAGGCAGGTACGGGATACTGAGTTGGATGATCAGCCATGATCATATTGAATGGCGGTGCGTACAGGATCGAAGGGCCGAATGTCCTCCTCCTGCACCTACTGTCTATGTTTCTATGAAAGAGAGAGGAATTAGGGAAAGGAGCGGAAATAGTGAGAGATTGAGAGAGGGGGAGAGAGAGAGAGGGAGAGATAGAGAGAGAGAGGGAGAGAGAGAGCTGCGGCTTGCCTGCAGTTCGTCTGTCTTTTGTGTTTTTTGTGTTTTTGTGTTTTTTGTTGTTTTTGTCTGAATTGTAGTTTAATATGATGTAGTGTTGTATGTTATGTTTTGGGGGGGGGGGGGGGTGGGAGGGAACGGGAACTGTAACTGTAACATTCTCTCTCCAGAACGGAGACGTGACCTTTGTTCTGTGTCGTGTCTCCGTTCCCGTTGCGGCCTACCACCGGCCATTCACCTGGGACCACCTGGGGCTCTGGTTCGCAGAGCCCGCGGCGCGGACTCACCACCTGCGGCGCCGGCTGCCTGCGGATGCTGCGGGAGCGGCTGCGACTCGTCTCCCGGAGGCTCCGGCGCGGGCTGCGTGGACGTCGGAAGCCCGCAGACCCCTGGGTGGGGGCCGACAATCGGGAGCTCCGGCAACGGCCAGAGGCAGCGTGTTCGCCCGCCCCGAATCGCGGGGCTTGGGTCGGCCCGTCGCGGACCTTTCACCGTCCGGCGCGGCCTGGAATAGGCCGTTGACCTTTCACCGCCCCAGCGGGGGCTTCAATATCGGGAACCCCGACCGCCCCGACGTGGCAAACTCCAACAGCCTGACCGTGGGACAAGACGGCAGGGAAGAGAAAAAGACATTCTGGCCTTCCATCACAGTGAGGAGGGACTGGAGGAGACTCACTGTGATGGATGTTTCTTTTTGTTTGGTGTTAGTTGTGATTGTATGTGTT
>NW_027603181.1:0-19907 GCF_053455715.1 Rhinoraja longicauda
GGTACAGCAGGCAGTGAAGAACGCCAATGGAATGTTGGCCTTCATAACAAGAGGAGTTGAGTATAGGAGCAAAGAGGTCCTTCTACAGTTGTACCGGGCGCTGGTGAGACCGCACCTGGAGTACTGTGTGCAGTTTTGGTCTCCAAATTTGAGGAAGGATATTCTTGCTATTGAGGGCGTGCAACGTAGGTTCACTAGGTTAATTCCCGGAATGGCGGGACTGTTGTATGTTGAAAGGCTGGAGCAATTAGGCTTGTATACACTGGAGTTTAGAAGGATGAGGGGGGATCTTATTGAAACATATAAGATAATTAGGGGATTGGACACATTAGAGGCAGGAAACATGTTCCCAATGTTGGGGGAGTCCAGAACAAGGGGCCACAGTTTAAGAATAAGGGGTAGGCCATTTAGAACGGAGATGAGGAAGAACTTTTTCAGTCAGAGAGTGGTGAAGGTGTGGAATTCTCTGCCTCAGAAGGAAGTGGAGGCCAGTTCGTTGGATGCTTTCAAGAGAGAGCTGGATAGAGCTCTTAAGGATAGCGGAGTGAGGGGGTATGGGGAGAAGGCAGGAACGGGGTACTGATTGAGAGTGATCAGACATGATCGCATTGAATGGAGGTGCTGGCTCGAAGGGCTGAATGGCCTCCTCCTGCACCTATTGTCTATTGTCTATTGACATCAAATCCCCCCACATACACGTGACTCACAGCCCCCACACACACCTCATCTCCAGCTCCCCACATACCTGAATCCCAATCCCCCTACACACTTGACCCCAAGCCCCCCCACTCACCTGACCAAGTGAACTCCCACACACAAGATCCGCCAGTCCACCCACATACATGACCCCTTGACCACCCATATACCTGAATCCCAGTCCCCCACACACCTGACCCCTGATCCCCAGTACCCACACACACATGATCCCCAGCCGCCCACACACATGACCCCCAGCCGCCCAACACTCCTGCACCACAGCCCCCACACACACACCTGATCCCCTGCCCAACCACACATCCTCCAAGTCCACCTACACACTTGATCCTCAGCGCCCGACACAACTGACCCACAGACCACCCACACAATTGATCCCTAACCCCCAGCAGCCCACACCCCTGACTTCCATTCCCCCACACACATATGGCTCCCTCCCACTACACACATGACCCCCCGATACCCAGCCCCCCACACACATGACCACCGACCCCACATACACTTGACCCCCTGACACCCAGCCCCCCCACACATGACCACCAGCCACCCGACATACCTGATCGGCAGCCCCTACCACACACCTGACACCCAGACTCCCACGCACCTGGCCCTCATACCCACGCAGACCTGACACACAGCCCCGCACACACCTGACCCTCAGCCCCCCACACACCTGCACACCAGCCCCTACCACAAACTTGACCCTCAGCCCCCCCACAAACTGACCCTAAGCACACCCACACACCTAACCCCCTGCCCCCACACACCTGACACCCAGCCCCCCCATACCCCTGATCAACAGGCACCCAATCACCCACACCCGGAGCAACCCTAGCCACCGAACACCCCGGATCGCCAGCCCCCCCACACACACCTGAGCCCCAACCCCCCAACACACACCTGACCCCCAGCTCCCAACAAACCGGCCCCCCAGCCCCCACACACACCTGACCTCCAGCCCTCCGCATACCTGATCCGCAGCACCCCACACACATGCAACACAACCCCCACACAAGTGATGCCCGGATCCCCAGTACCCACACACAGTTGACCCACAGCCCCCCCCACACCTGACCCCCAGCCAGCTACACACCTGACACCCTGCCCCGCACACACCTGACCCAACTCCACCCACAAACCTGACGCTCAGCCCCCACACAACTGACACCCAGCTCCAGCACACGTCTGACCACCAGCCCCCCACACAACTGACACCCAGCTCCAGCTCACACCTGACCCCCAGCCCCCCACACACCTGACCCCCTTCTTCCCTCACATCAGACTTCATCCCCCACATACTTGACCACAACACCCCAACCCACCTTGAACCCCCAGCCCCACAAACACCTGATCCCCTGACACCCAGTCCCCATTCACCAGACCAACTGACTCCCAGCCCCCCACTCATCTGACCACCTGACCCCTACACACCTGACCCACACACACCGGACCCCCAAACTCCACACACACCTGACCCCCAGCCCCCCACACACCTGACCCCCAGCCCCCCACACAAACCTGACCCACAGTCCCCCACACAATTGCCCACCAGCCACCCACACACCTGCCCTCAAACCCCCCCCCCCCACACACCTGACCCACAGCTCCCCACATACCTGCCCACAAGCCCCCCCACACACCTGACCCCCAGCCCCCCAGCCCCCGACACACCTGACCACTACCCCTCACACATCTCACAACCAGCCACACACATGCCTGACCCCAGTCCCCCTACACAGTTGACCCCCAGCTGCCCCACTCACCTGACCCGCTGACCGCGACACCGCAACCCCGACAAACACCTGACCACCTGAACCCCAGCCCCCCACACACCTGCCCACTGACTCCCAGCCCCCCACTCACCTGACCCCCACACACCTGAGCCACAAACCCCCCACCCACTTCACTCCCAGCGCCCCCACACACCTAAGCTCCAGGCCCCTCACACACATGAACTGCAACTCCCCCACACAACTGACAAACTGACCTCAACCCGCCCACACACCTGACCTCCCGCCCGCCCAACACCCTTGAACCCCAGCCCTCCCACACAACTTTCACCCAGCCCCCCCGCCCCACATTAAGTGACCCACACATCTGACCTGCAGCCCCCCTCCACACACACCTGAACCCAACCCCCCACACACCTGACCCCTCGCCCCAACAAACCTAACCCACAGCCCCACGCAACCGAACACCAGCTCCCCACACATCTGACACCCGGTCCCCCTCACACATGATCCCCTGACCCCAGGACCCTCCACACGCCGAAACCCCAGTCACCCAACACCACTGACCCTCCACCCCCACACACTTGACACCCAGCCCTCCACACACCTGACACCCAGCGCCCCACACGTCTGACCCTCATCTCCATACATACGTGGCCCCCTAACCGCCAGACTACCCAAACACCTGATCTCCACCCCCACCCCCACATTCCTGAACCACAGCTCCCCCACACACCTGACCCCCTGACCCCCCGTCACCCAAAACCCCTGACGCCCACCCCCCCCACACACCTGACCCCCATCCCCGGCCCACTCCCCCACACACATGAGCCCAAGCCCCCTAAACTTCTTACCACCAAACGCCCCACAACATCTGACACCCAGTCGCCCACACAACTGACCCCTGATCCCCAGCAACCCCACACACATGACCCCCAGCCCCCCACACACCTGAACCCCAGTTCCCCCAAGCAACTGATCAATTGACCCTCAGCCCCACTACACACTTGACCCCCAGTACCCCCCACACACCTGACCCCCAGCCCCGCTGCACACCTGATCACCAGCTCCTACACACCAGAACCCCAATTAGCCCACACGCCTGAACACCAGCCCCCGCCCGCACACAGATGACCCCCTGACTACATGCCCCCCCCGCACATATGACCCCCTGACCCCCCGCCCCCACACACCTGACCCCCTGACTCCATGCCCCACACACACCTGACCACCTGACCCCCAGCACCCACACATACCTGGCCCCCAGTCTCCCCACACACGTGATCCGATGTTGGGGAGTCCAGAACCAGGGGTCACAGTTAAAAATAAGGGTAGGCTATTTAGGACTGATATGAAAAATACGTTTTCACCCAGGGAGATGTGAATCTGTGGAATTGTCCGCCACAGATGGCAGTGGAGGGCAATTAACTGGATGTTTTCAAGAGAGAGTGTGGGGGTCATGGCGTCAGGGGTCAGGTGCGTGGGGGACGCTGGAGGTCAGGTGTGTGTGGGGGCTCAGGTCACGTGTGCCTGGGGGAGCTTGTGGTCAAGTATGTGGGGGGGGGGCTTGGCGTAAGCGGGGGGGGGCTGTGCGTCAGGTCTGTGGGGGAGCTGGGGGTAATTGTCTGGGGGGTCAGCGGATCATGTGTGTGGGGAGAATGGCGGTGCTGGCACGAAGGGCCAAATGGCCTTCTCCTGCACCTATTTTTCCATGTTTCTATGTCTCCCTCTCCCTCTCTCTGTCTCCCTCTCTCTCTCGCTCTCTTCTCTCCCTCTCCCCTCTCCCTCTCCCCTCTCCCTCTCCTTCTCCCTCTCCACCCAAGACACTTACGTCTACGATGGGTCTCTGGCATTGGGCGCAGCGGGGAGAGAAGAGATCGAGGAAGTCTCCCCCACTGTGTATAAAATCACGAAGGGAATAGATCGAGGAGACGCACAAAGTCTCGGGCCCGGTATAGAGGAATCGAGGACCTGGGGACATAGTTCCAAAGTGAAGATTTAGTAGTAATCTGAGGGGTAACAATTTCACATAAAGGGTGGTGGGTGTATGGAACGAGCTGCCGGACGAGGTAGGTGAGACAGGGACTATCCCATCGTTTAACAAACAGATAGGTACATGGATAGGACAGGTTTGGAGGGATATGGACCATGCGCAGACAGGTGGGACAGGTGTAGATGGGGCATGCTGGTCGGTGTGGACAAGTTGGGCCGATGGGCATGTTTCCGCACTGTGTCACGAAACGACTCCATGAGTCTAATCAAGAATTTATTTTTCTCCTCCTCACATATATCCACTGACTTGGCCGCCACCGCCTTCTGTGGCAATAAATCCCACAGATTCGCCACCCTCGGAGTAAAGAAATTCTTCCTCAGCTTCCTAAAAGAAGATTTCTGAGACGATGACCTATAGTCCTAGACTCTCCCACATATATACATATACACACACACACACACACGCACGTACACACGCACACGCACACGCACGCACGCACACACACACACACACACACACACACACACGTACACTCACGCACACACGTACACACAAACACACACACGCACGCACGCACGCTCGTACACACAAAAAAAGAAGCATTAATATTGCAATAATAACAGATAGTCTTTGTAGTTCCCAGCTTATTTGAGGTTGTAGTGTTTAACAGCCGAATGGCTGTAGGAAAGAAGCAGTTCCTGAACCTGGACGTTACAAATCAGATTCAACCCCATCTCACCTGAGCACCTGACCCCCACACACCTGACTCCCAGCCCTGCACACACCTGACCACCAGTCCCCCCAAATACCTGATCCCCGCCCCCTTCACACCTGACCCCCAACCCCCCCTCACACCTGACTACCAGCCCCCACATACCTGACCCCCAGCACCCCAGACACTTGAACCGCAGCCCCCAAACACCTGACACCCAGAACCCAACACACCTGAACCCCAGTCCCCCACACGCCTGACCCACAGCACCCACAGCACCCCCCACGCACCTGAGCCCCAGCACCCTCACACACATGAACCGCAGCTCACCCACCCAACTGACAAACTGACCCCAGCCCGCCCACACACCGGACCCCCAGCCCCCCCACACACCTGACCCACAGTACCCAAACACACCTCACCTCCAGCCACATTCATGTCTGACCCCCAGTCCCCCACACACTTGACCCACTGATTCCCAGCCCCCCAGTCACCTGACCACCTGACCCCCACACACCTGACCCCCAGCCACCCAACGCACCAAATTTTCCTGACCGCTCCAACACACCTGACCCAAAGACCCAACACACATCAGCCCCCCCCCCACACCTGTCCACCCCCTCCCCCCCTCACGCACCTGCCCCCAACCACCCAACACCCCTGAACCACAGCCCTCCCACACAACTATCACCCAGCCCTTCCACCCCACATAAGTAAACTACAGTCCCCCCACACACCTGACACTCAGCCACCCACTCACCTGACAATTAGCCAGCCACACACGTGACCCCCAGCCCTCCCACAACCCTGACCCCAAAGACCCCCCCACACACCTGACCCCAAGCCCCCCACAACCTGTCCCTCAGCCCCCACACACCTGACCACCAGCCACCCACAATCTGACACCCAGCCCCCAACACACCTGACATCCAGCCCCCCACACACCTGACACCCAGCCCCCCACACACCCGAAACCCAGCCCCCCACACACCTGAGCCATAGCCACCCACATACATGACCCACAGCCCCCCACACGTCTGACACCCGCCCCCTCATATACACGTGAGCCCTGACACCATGCCCCCCACACACACGTGATCCCCTGCCCCCCCAGCCCACCCAAATACCTGATCCCCCAGAACCCCACACACACCTGACCCCCAGCCCCCACACACCTGAGCCCTTGACCCCCAGTCACCCAACACCCCTGATCCCCATCCCCCCTAAACACCTGATCCCAACCCTCCCACAGACCTGACCCCCTCCCCCCACACGCATGAGCCTAAGACCCCCAAACCTTTTACCAACAGTCGCCCCACAACACCTGACACCCAGTCCCCCATACATCTGAAACCTGCTCCCCTGCGCCCCCACACACATGAACCCAGCCCCCCACACATCTGGCCCAAGCCCCCTCACACCTAACCCCTAGTCCCCCCCACGGACCTGAGCCCCCAGCCCCACCACACACCGGACCAACAGCCCCCACACACCAGAACCCCAATTCACCCACACAACTGATCCCCTGCCCCCGCACATACTTGACCGCTAGCCCCCCGCACACACCTGACCCCTAGCCCCCGGCCCCCACACACCTGACCCCCTGACCACCAGCCCCCACACACACCTGACCCCAGTCTCTCCCCACACGTGACCCAGTGTTGGGAGTGTCCATAACCAGTGGACACAGTTTCAGAATAAGGGTAGGCTACTTAGGACTGAGATGGAAAAAAAGGTTTTCACCCAGAGTTGTGAATCTGTGGAAATGTCCGCCACAGAAGGCAGCGGAGCTCAATTAACCAGATGTTTTCACAAGGGGGGGGGGCTGGAGGTCAGGTGTGTAGGGGTCAGCGGGTCAGGTGTGCGGAGGGCTACGTGTAAGGTTTGTGGGGAGCTGGGGGACATGAGTGTGGGGGTCGCTGGAGGTCAGGCGTGTGTGGGGCGCTGGGGTCACGTGTGTGTGGGGGAGCTTGCGGTCAAGTGTGTGGGCGTCTGGGCGGCAGCAGGGCGGCTGGTCGTCAGGTTTGTGGGGGAGCCGTGGGTCATGTCTTTTGGGAGGTCAGGAGATCAGGTGTGTGGGGAGAATGGCGGTGCTGGCTCGAACGGCCAAATGGCCTTCACCTATTTTTCCATGTTTCTATGTCTCACTCTCACTCTCTCTGTCTCCCCCCTCTCGCTTTCTCTCGCTCTCCCCTCTCTCTCCCCTCCCCTTTCCCCACCCCCTCTCCCCTCTCCCTCGCCTTCTCCCTCTCTAACCCAGACACTTACGTCTACGATGTGTCTCTGGCATTGAGCGCAGCGGAGAGAGAAGGGACCGAGGAAGTCCATCCCACGAGGGTAATAGATCGGGTAGACGCACAAAGTCTCGTGCCCAGTGTGGAGGAATCGAGGACATAAGTGCAAGGTGAAGATTTAGTAGGTATCTGAGGGGTAACATTTTCACACAAAGGGTGGTGGGTGTATGGAACGAGGTGCCGGAGGAAGAAGGTGAGGCAGGGACTATCCCATCATTTAACAAACAGCCAGACAGGTACATGGATAGGACAAGTTTGGACGGATATGGACCAGGCGATGGCAGGTGGGACAAGTGTCGACGGGGTAGACTGGTCAGTGTGGACAAGTTGGGCAGAAGGGCCTGTTTCCACACTATATCACTATACGACTCTAATCAAGAATCTATTTTTGTACTCCTCAAATATACTCACTCACTTGGCCTCCACCGCCGTCTGTGGCAAAGAATCCCACAGGTTCACCACCCTCTGACTAAAGAAATTCCTCATCTTACTAAAATAAAATTTCTGAGCCGATGACCTCTAGTCTCTAGTCCCAGACACTCACTCACACACACACACACACACACACACACACACACACACACACACACACACACACACACACACACACACACACACACACACACACACACACACACACACGCACAAGTACACACAAAACAGAAGCATTAATAGTGCAATAATATCAAAAATAGTGTGTAGTTCCCAGCTTATTTTGAGGTTGTAGTGTTTAATATTCGAATCGCTGCAGGAAAGAAGCTGTTCCCGAACCTGGACGTTACAGTTTTCGGGCTTCTCTACTTTCTTCCCGATGGTACGGTTGAAATGAATGTGTGGCCAGGGAGCTCTGGGTCTCTGATGCCGGCTGCCTTTTTGATGAACCTTAATTTGGTTTAGTTTAGGGATACAGCGCGGAAACAGGCCCTTCGGCCCACTGAGTCCGCGCTGACCAGCGATCCCCGCACACCAACGCAACCCGACACACAGTAGGGACAATTTACAATTTATACCAAAGCCAATTAACCTAAAAAACCTCTACGTCTTTGGAGCGTGGAGGGAACCGGGGCACCTGGAGAAAGCCCACACAGGACACAGGGCAGACGTGCAAACTCTGTACAGACAGCACCCGTGATCAAACCCGGGCCTCTGGTGCTGTGAGGCAGCAACTCTACCGCTGCACCACCGTGCCATCCCGTCCACTTGGAATGAATAAACTTGAATATTAACACAAATCAAAACACTCAGCATACAGCTTTAAAAACCATCAATGTAGATAAACTGATACTGCCACAATTGTCAAAGTAAGGTGATTTATCTGATAAATAATTTAACAATAGGTCTTTCCACATATTAAGCAAAAGTTTATTCAAAACATATGCAACTGGGCAAGGGCATCTTTGTGTTGCTGGTTTCAGGGAGTTATGGACTTGGACTCTGGACATCGATGCTGATCAGGGTCTTACCATTATCCAGAGGCTCTCTCCTTGTGGCACAATGACAAGTCATGTTATACCCTGTTCAACACTCCCACCAAGTGGTGTGCCACCGCAATTACACATCATGTTATTCACCCAGTGGTGACTCCTTCTCCCGTCTCCAGTGGACCCCCTCCTCTACGACCCCCCCCCCTCCCCCCCCCCCCGGTTGGCCAACTACCCTCACTAGAACCTTTCATCTCCAACTGCCGGCGGGACATAAACCGCCTCAAATTTTCTACTCCCCTGACTCACTCTAACCGCTCCCCTCCTGAACGTGCAGCCCTCCACTCATTCTGCAGCAATCCTGACTTAGTCATCAAACCCGCTGACAAGAGAGGTGCTGTGGCCAGAGGACCGAGGCCAGACGACAACTCTCGGACACCTCCTCCTACTTAACCTTGGACCATGACCCCACCGACGAGCATCAGACGTTAATCAACACCATCACTGACCTCACCAATTCCGGCGCTCTACCCTCTAATGCCTCCAACCTTATCGTTCCCCAGCCCCGCACGGCCCGATTTTACCTTCTACCTAAAATCCATAAACAGAAGAACTGTCCTGGCAGACCCATTGTTTCTGCCTGTTCATGTCCCACCGCACTTATTTCCACCTACCTCGACGCCATCCTATCCCCGCTGGTCAAATCCCTCCCCACCTACGTCCAAGACACATCACATGCTCTCTGTCTCCTCGATAATTTCCGGTTTCCAGGCCCCCACTGCCTCATCTTTACCATGGATGTCCAGTCACTCTACACTTCCATCCCCCACAAGGATGGTCTTGAAGCCCTCCGTTTCTTCCTCGACCGTAGAACCAGCCAATCCCCATCTAGTAACACTCTCCTCCGCCTAGCAGAGCTGGTTTATACCCTTAAAACTTATCCTTTGACTCCTCCCACTTCCTCCAAACCGGATGCGTAGCTATGGGCACACGCATGGGCCCTAGCTATGCCTGCCTTTGTAGGGTACGTCGAACAATCCCTGTTCCAGACGTACACCTGCCCCATCCCCGAACTCTACCTCCGCTACATTGACAAATGTATTCGTGCGACCTCCTGTACCCATGCAGAACTCACTGACTCCATACACTTCACTTCCAATTTCCATCCTGCTCTTAAATATACTTGGACTATCTCCGACATCTCCCTAGCATTTCTAGACCTCACCATCTCCATCACAGGAGACAGACCAGTGACTGACATCTACTATAAACACACTGACTCCCACAGCTATCTGGACTAAACCTCTTCCCACCCTGACTCTAGAAAAAGTCTATACCCTACAACCAATTCCTCCCTCTACGCCGCATCTGCGCAGGGATGCGGTGTTCCACACTAGGGCATCAGAGATGTCCTCGTTCTTCAGGAAACGATAATAGATAAACAGGTAAATAAATTCATTTGAATACGACAGTGTGGTCCATATACCAAATAAAATATAAAAAAGAAAGAATGATTGGTTATCTGGAGATATTTCAATATTCGCACAAGCAAACCATCTAGTTCTATGTAACACAATCTTCCAATAACCAGCTCGGCATTTAACCAGTTGGTGTCTTGGCTCAAATAAACGATCCATTTTTCCCAGATCCTCTCAAAGAATCCCATCTTTTTAATTCAAAATGTTCGATTCTAAAGGGTTTGAGGAAGGATATTCTTGCTATTGAGGGCGTGCAGCGTTGGTTTACTAGGTTAATTCCCGGAATGGCGGGACTGTCATAAGTTGAAAGATTGATGCGACGAGGCTTGTATACACTGGAATTTAGAAGGATGAGAGGAGATCTTATCGAAACATACAAGATTATTAAAGGGTTGGACACGTTAGAGGCAGGAAACGTATTCACAATGTTGGGGGAGTCCAACATGCGACCAGACCTCGTCCTCTGGTCCAGCTCCTGTCGGCGAGTTTACATCATTGAGCTGACGGTGCCCTGGGAGGAGGCTGTGGACGAGGCATTTGAAAGGAAAAGGCTGAGATATTCCAACCTTGCAGTTGAGGCAGAGGAACGAGGTTGGAGTGTAAGAGTGCGTCCAGTGGAGGTGAGATGCAGGGGCTTTGTAGCCAGTTCCACTGCAAGGCTCCTGAAGGAAGTTGGAGTCAGAGGGCAGGCCCAAAGGAGGGCAATCAAAGAACTTGCAAATGCCGCCGAACAGAGCAGTCACTGGCTGTGGCTGAAAAGAAGAGATACTGTCTGGGCTGCCACGTGACCACCTAGAGGCTAACCATAAGACATAAACCCAGGGCTGATCACCCTGTGGTGGGCCTGCCTCGACTGAGGGTGTCTTGTGATAAAAGGCCGAAACACCCAGTGACGTTGAGGTGCACAACTGAAGTTGTGTCTGAATGGTAGCAACATCACCTAGTGGTCACCCCCAAGAACAACACCAGTCAATTGTAGTGCAAACCATAGGGATTGTAACATCTAGTCCTACTAATCAATCAGAAGGATGTGAGGGGATCTTATCGAAACATACAAGATTACTAAGCGGTTGGACACGTTAGAGGCAGGAAGCATGTTCCCAATGTTGGGGGAGTCCAGAACCAGGAGCCACAGTTTAAGAATAAGAGCTGGCGTTTAGAACGGAGATGAGGCAAAACCTTTTCAGAGGGTTGTAAATCTGTGGAATTCTCTGCCTCAGATGGCAGTGGAGGTCAATTCTCTGAATGCATTCAAGAGAGAGCTAGATAGAGCTCTTAAGGATAGCGGAGTGAGTGGGTATGAGGAGAAGGCAGGAACGGGGTACTGATTGAGAATGATCAGCCATGATCATATTGAATGGTGGTACTGGCTCGAAGGGCCGATTGGCCTCCTCCTGCACCTATTGTCTATTGTCTATTGTTAACTCGTTCAGTATCCATAATGAATCTAAACTTTAATGAGCACTAACTCCATCTTGCTGCTCTATCCACGCTGGTAAACACGGCAGCTGAAGATGCGTTAGCTTGTTATTTTCTTCTTAATTAACACAGGTTAGAAATGCTAATTAACTCTCTCCGGCATACACTTGAAAGAATAACACATAATGCTGAAAATTAAAATGCAGCTTCAGATCTGAGAAAGGGGGAGATGGGTAAATGTTCTGTGTACTTCGCCCAGTGGGGAATATTAGTTCCAGCCGGTGAACATTAGCTGTGGCTCTGTTCAATCTGCAGTTTATTTTGTAGTGAACCACTTCAGACCAGGTGACAGGTAGATGTGAATTCAAACCCACAGACCAGACAATAAGGTCGGTCTGAGAGTAAATGACCAACTCATCCATCTGGGCTGTCCACACAGCGGCACAGAGAAAGCTGCCACACACGCAGACTTCATTTATGTGCTTATTTATCAAGTCATTCAAGAGAGCATATCTCCCATCATGCAGTGCAAACCTGACACTCGTAGAAACTGAAATAAACTCTTCAATGATCAGGGACTGTTATTAAAAATCACCAATGTATATGTCAGGCAATTAAATGTTTTCTGCTTAATCTGCATCTTTGAGAAGAGTGGACATCTATCGATGTTTAATTCCCTTGATTTCAAGGTTAGAGTTCAGTGGTAATATAATATCCAAGGGCCATTTAAAAGCAGTTTGTCTGTTAGTGCTGTACCTGGCGCATATTTTGAGACAAAGGTTGTCGTGTTTCATGGGGAGGGGTGGTGCATTTTAGTTCATCTGAACTATTCCCATTTGCCGGCAAATGAATCATCTCCCTCTAAACCATTCCCCTCATGTACCTGTCCAAATGTCTTAGTGTTCCCATTATGACGATACCTATGACACTGTCCACCTCTATGAGGTCACTGCACTGCCTGCTGCGCTCCATGGAATAAAGTCCCGGCGAGCCCAACATTTCCCTGTAGCTCCGACCCTTGTTTTCTGGCAACGTGTTAGAAAATATTTTCTGTACTCTTTACAAATTAGTGGCATATTTCCTAAACATGGTGACGTAAGATTATACACGTTACTCCAAGTGCGTCCTCAACAACGTCTTGTCCATCTGAACATAACTTTCCAACTTTTACATTTTATTCACTGGCTGATGAAGACAGTGGGCCAAAAAACCTTCTCCACCACCCTATCCCCTGTTACGTCCCCTTTCTTACAACAATGTACTATTATTCTGAGCTCCCTCTGCTCTACAACACTGCCCAGCTAACTACCATTCACGGTGAAGAACATGCCCTGGCTGGTCTTCCCTAATTTAAAATCTCACACATCTGCAAGAAACACTATTTGAAATTTCTCAGCCCACTTTCCAATTTGAAAAAGTTCCTGCTCTAAACCTTGCCAATCATTTTTCAATGCCTGTGATACCACCTAATTCAGTGTCAACTGCAAACTTATACATTAGTCCGTTACATTCTCAGGCAACTCATTGACACAGATGACAAACAACAATGAGCGCAGCACCAATCCCTGAGATAGACCACCACTCCTTGACCAATGAACGAAACTGTACCATATGCCTCTTTACAACTGTCCACTGCCGTTATCACATTCAGGGAGCTGTTTACCTGTATTGCAAGATACTTTTATACATCACTGATGTTAAGGGTCATGCCATTAATTATATAGTTTGAACTCACATTTGACGTCCCAAATTGCAACATCTCTCATTTGCTCAGAATAATTTGCATCTGTGATTTCCCCCACCCCTCCCATCTCTCTACTTGATCTATACGCCACTAAATACTGAGACAGCCTCCCTCACATTCCACAACCCCAGAAATCTTGGTGTCATCCGCAAACTTACAAAACAACCCGTGTATATTCACGCCCAAGTCATTTATGTGTATCACAAACAGTAGAGGTCCCAGCACAGATCCCTGTGTATTACTACTGGTCACAGACCTCCAGCCTGAATATTGCCCTTCCACCACAACACTCTGCCTTCTATCATTCAGACAGTTCTGAATTCATGCGACCAAGTCACCGTTAATCCCGTGTGCCTTCACCTCCTGGATCGGTCTACCATGGGAGACTTTGTCAAAGGTCCGGATAAGCAGTGATATTATCAGTGTGGTCAGTGATGGGTCTGGATAAGCAGTGACATTTTCAGTGTGGTCAGTGATGGGTCTGGATAAGCAGTGACATTATCAGTGTGGTCAGTGATGGGTCTGGATAAGCAGTGACATTATCAGTGTGGTCAGCGGTAGGTCTGGATAAGCAGTGACATCATCAGTGTGGTCAGTGATGGGTCTGGATAAGTAGTGACATTATCAGTGTGGTCAGTGATGGGTCTGGATAAGCAGTAACATTATCAGTGTGGTCAGTGATGGGTCTGTATAAGCAGTAACATTCTCAGTAATTAATCTCATCTGTAATGAGCTCTCACGGCATCTTGTTGTTCTATCCACGTTGGCCGGTGCACACGTATTTATTTGTTATTTTCACTTTAATAGGCAGCGGTGATAATGAGTCGATAACTTTCTGCTGGAGATGATTGAAGGAATAACGCATTATGCGTCTCTCCCAACACTCCTCACTCTCTCTCTCTCTCTCCCTCTCTCCCTCCTCCCATTCTCGGTCCTCTCCCCACTTTTCCGATTCTGTTTTCCCACTTCCTCCCCTCTCCACACTCCTCCCCACTCTCTCCCCACACTCCCCTCTGTCTTGCCACACTCCGCGAATCTCTCTCCCCATACACATCCCCCTCTCTCTCCGCACCCTCTCTCCCCACTCTCCTACCACTCTCCATCCCCACACTCCTGCATTCTCCACACACACTCACCACTCCTCCCATTCTTTCCCCCTCACTCCTCCCCCTCTCTCCCCCACGTGCCTCCCCATCTCTCTCCCCACGCACATCCCCCTCTCTGCCCACACTCCTACCCCTTACATTCCCCCACACTCCCCCTATCTCTCCCCGTGCTCCACCGCACTCTCTCTCCCCATTCCACTCATTCCCACACTACTCCCCCTCTCTCCCCCACACACCTCCTCCACTCCCCAATCCTCCCCCTGTTTGTCATAAGGTCGTAACTGATAGTAGAATTAGAGAGGGGGAGAGAGACAAGGGTTTGTGAGAGAGAGAGGGGGTAGGGGGAGAGGGGGGGAGAGAAGGAGGAGAGGGGGAGAGAGGACAGGAGAGGAGAGAGAGAGGTGGGTCTCATCAGAGTGTTTCCCTTTGTGCGTCGATAAGGCCTTTAATGAACCGACCTGTTAGATGGAACCGCCTCTGAACTCCGAGCTGGTTTACTTTGTGTCTGTGCCTATCTGAGGAAAGTCAGACATAGGATACAAGTCTCGCACAGAATGTCCTCGTACACACAGGGTGGTGGGTGTATAGAACGGGCTGTCAGACGCATGTACTAGTGCAACGTTTAAGAAACATTTAGACATTTACGTGGATGGGACGGGTTGAGAAAGATATGGGGCAAACGCGGGCAGGTGGGACTGGGATAGACGGGGCAAGTTGCATTGGAGTGGGCGAGTTGGGCCGGATATTTCCGTGCTACATGACTCCATGACGCTGTGACTTTTAAATGTATTCTTATATAGTGCACGGGGGAGAGAAAGAGGGAGAGAGAGAAGGGAGAGAGAGAGAGGGCGGGGAGGGAAGGAGAGGGAGAGAGAGGGGGTAATAATTATTAGCTTAATATATTGTAAATTTGGTTCTCAAGTCGAGGGGGGGTCATGGTATCAAATATTAGTTTCGTTTATAATTGTAAATTCATGAAAATGAAGTGGAGAGGGGGAGAGAGAGGATAAAGAGAGACGGGGAGAGACTGAAGGAAGGGAGAGAGGGTGGTGAGAGAAAGAGGAGGAAGAGTGAAAGAGAGGAGAGAGAGGGGGAAGTGAGAGAGAGGTGAGATAGAGGGGGAAGAGAGAGGGGGAGAAAGGGAGAGGGAAAGAGAGCGGGAGAGAGAGGAGGAAGAGAGGGGAGAGTTTAGTTTTTATTTTAACAGTTTATTTTATTTAGTCAAAAGAGAGGAGAGAGAGAGAAATGAGGCGAGGGGAAGAGAGAGAGAGGGGGAGAGAGAGGTGGAGAGACTGGGGAAGAGAGAGAGACTGGGGAGAAAAAGGAGAGAGGGAGAGGGCAGAGAGAGGGGAGAGATAGGAGAGGTCGGGAGAGGGAGGGGAGGGGAGAGTGGGGAGAGAGAGAGCGGGGAGTTGGTATCAAATATTAATTTAGTTTAATTGATTGTTGTAAATGTAGTCTTATAAAATGGGGGGGAGGGAAAGAGAAGTAGAGAAAGAGGGAGAGAGAGTGAGGGGGAGGGAGAGAGAGTGGGTAACAAATATTAGTTTAGTTTATTGTTGAATTTATTATAAAATGGAATGCGAGAAAGAATATCAAATATTAGTTTAGTTTATTATTGTGAATTAATTGATTATTGTGAGGGGGAGAGAAAGGGGAGAGATTATTTTTAGTTTAGGGACATAGAAACGTAGAATATAGGCGCAGGAGGAGGCCATTTGTCCCTTCGTGCCAACACCGCCATTCATTGTGATCATGGCAGATCATCCACAATCAGTAACCTGTGCCTGCTTCTCCCCATATTCCTAGCTTCCGCTCGCCCCTAGAGCTCTTTCATTTAGTTTAGTTTATTTAGTCAAAGGAGAGGAGAGAGAGAGAGAGAGAGATGGGGTGAGTGTGAGAGAGAGAAGGGGAGAGTGAAAGGGGAGAGAGTGTGTCACATTAGTCCGCGCGGGAATAGGTGACGCTTCGGGTCGAGACCCTTCTTCAGACTGATGTCAGGGGGGCCGGACAAAGAAAGTATATAGATGGAGACAGGAAGACAGTGGTAGAACTGGGAAGGGGAGGGGGGGGGAATAGGAGAGAGACAGGGGAACTGTCTAAAGTTGCGTTGTCAATGTACATACCGCTGGGCTGCAAGCTGCCCAAGCGAAATATGAGGTGCTGTTCCTCCAATTTCCGGTGGTCCTCAGTATGGCACTGGAGGAGGCCCATGACAGAAAGGTCAGACCCGGTGGCTGAGCACTTCAACTCCCCCTCCCACTCCCAATCTGACCTTTCTGAGAATTTCACAGCTTCACAACTCTCTGGGTGAAAGAGTTTTTCCTCATCTCAGTACTAAATGGCCTACCCCAGATTCTTAAACTGTGGCACCTGGTTCTGGACTCCCCCAACATCGGAAACATGTTTCCTGCATCCCTTAATAATTGTATCTGTTTCTATAAGATCCCCTCTCATCCTTCTAAACTCCAGCGAATACAAGCCCAGTCGCTCCATTCTTTCATCATATGACAGTCCCGCCATCCTGCGAATTAACCTCGTGAACCTGCGCTGCATTCCATCAATAGCAAGAATGTCCTTCCACAAATTGGGAGACCAAATGTGCACACAATACCTCAGATGTGGTCTCACTAGGGCCCTGTACAACTGCAGAAGGATCTCTTTGCTCCTGTACTCAAATCCTCTCGTTGCGAAGGCTAACATGCCATTAGCTTTCTTCACTGCCTGCCATATCTGCATGCTTACTTTTAGTGACTGATCTACAAGGATTCCCAGGTCTTGTTGCACTTCCCCTTATCATAATCGGACACCATTCAGATAATAATCTGCCTTCTTGTTCTAGCCACCAAAGTGGATAACCTCCCATTTATCCACATTACACTGCATCTGCCCACTCACCCAACCTATACAAGTCACCCTGCATCCTCATAGCATCTTTTTCACAGTTCATCATGCCACCCAGCTTTGTGTCATCTGCAAATCTGCTTATGTTACTTTTTATTCCTTCATCAAAATCATCTATATATGGATTGTAAATGGCTGCGGTCCCAGAACCGAGCCTTGCGGTACCCCATTAGTCACTGCCTGCCATTGCGAAAGGGACCCATTAATTCCTACTCTTTGTTTCCTATCTGCCAACCAATTTTCTATCCATGTCAATACACTGCCCCCTATACTACGTGCTCTAATTTTGCCCACTCATCTCCTGATTGCCCACTAATTGGCCACTAACCAGTGTCCTCATGTACCTGTCCAAATGTCGTAGTGTTATTACTATGGCACTCCCTATGATACTGTGCACCTCCATGAGATCACTGCTCTCTCTACTGAGCTCCATGGAATAAAGTCCTGGCGTGTCCAGCCTTTCCCTCCAGCTCCGAACCTTGTCTCCGGGCAACTTGTTCGATAATATATTGAGCGCTCTTTACAAATTAGTGGCATATTGCCCAAACACGGTGGCTAAAAATATGCACATTACTCCAAGTGCGTCCTCACTAACGTCTTGTCCAACTGAACATAACTTTCCAACTTTTAAATTTTATTCACTGGCTGATGAAGACAGTGGGACAAAAAAACCTTCTCCACCACCCTATCCCCTTGTTACGTCCTCTTTTTTTGCAACTATGTACTTTTGTTCTGCGATCCCTCTGCTCTACAACACTCCCCAGCGAACTATCATTCACGGTGAAGATCATGCCCTGGTCTGACTTCCCAAAATTTAAACCTCACACTTACCTGCAACAAACACCATTTGCTATTTCTCAGCTCACTTTCCAATCTGAAAAAGTTCCTGCTTTAATTCTTGCTCACCATTTTCACTGACTGTGATATCACAGGGGGGAGATAAAAAGGCGAAAGAGAGAGGGGGTGAGAGAGAGAGGGTGAGAGAAAGATTGAGAGAGGGTGAGAGAGAGAGGGGAGAGAGAAAGAGAGAGAAAGGGTGGAGAGGGAGAGTGATAGGGTAGAAAGAGGGGGAGAGGGGGTATCAAATATTAGTTGTTTAATTTATTATTTTTAATGTTTTCTTATACAGTGGAGGGGGGAGAGAGAGAGAGGGAGAGGGAGAGATAGGGAGGGGGAGGGGGAGAGAGGGGATAACAAATATTAGCTTAATATATTGTAAATTTTATTATAAAGTGGAGGGGGGCAGGGTATCAAATATTAATATAGTTTAATTTAGTTTCGTATATTTAGTCAAAAGGGATGAGAGGGAGATGGGGTGAGTGTGTGAGAGAGAGAGAAGGGGAGAGAGAGAGGGTGTGGAATGTTTGGTATAATAGTTTAGTTTCTGCGCTATATCTCTAAATTAATAAATCTGTGAACGGGCGATCGCTGGTCGGAACGGACTCGGTGGGCTGAATGGCCTGTTTCCGTGCTGCATCTGAAATAAAAAGGGAAAAGGTGAAACAGGTATAGGAGGGCGAGTTTTCGGCCTGTTTCAAGATGGCCGACTTTTGCCTCCTGTTCCCACCAGAGGACAACAGAAAGGTCGTTTACTCCCGTAACCACGAAATATCACCATCCCCCACCCCACCCCTTATCCAGAGTCCAGTCCCCATGATGGTCAACATCTACACTGAATAGGTGGTGGTGTTTCAGGACAGGGGGAGGGGGGAGAGTGAGAGAGGGGAATAAGAGGGGGAGAGAGTTGAGGGGAGAGGGACGAGGAAGAGAGAGGTGTGAGAGCGAGAGGGGAGAGATGGGAGGGAGACAGGGCACCGAAAGAGAGGTGGAAGAGAGAGGGCAGTAAGAGAGGGGGAGAGAGAGTGGAGGCGGAGTGAGAGAGAGTGAGAGAGAGGGCAGAGAGAGAGGGCAGAGAGAGGGAGAAATGGGAGAGAGTAGGAGAGAAAGAGAGGGGAGAGGGGGGATCAAATATTTGTTAGGTTTAATTTAGTATTATAAAGTGCAGGGGGGAGAATGAGGGGGTAGAAACTGAAATAAACACTTCAATGATCAGGGACTGTCATTAAAAATGATCAATACATATGACAGGCAATGGTGTTATTTTTCTGCTTAATCTGCATCTTTGAGCAACGTGGCCACTTGTTGATGTTTAATTCCTCTGACTTCAAGGCTAGAGTTTAGTGGGAACTAAATATCCAAACAGAAGTCAGGCGGGTTAAAAGCAGTTTATTTGTTAGTGCTGCACCTGCCACAAATGTCAGGCACATGTTGTGGTGTTTCATGGGGAGGGAGAGCGTATTTCACTTCATCAGACGGTTATCAAACGTCAGTCTAGTTTAATTGTTCATTGCAAATGTCATTTTATCAAGTGGAGAGTGGGGAGAAAGAAGAG
>NW_027603182.1:0-19866 GCF_053455715.1 Rhinoraja longicauda
TCTCTCTCTCTCCCACTCCTCTCCCTAAAGGGAACTATCACGTTTAACTAAACTACATTAAATCAAATAAAGTTAAACTGACTTAAATTGATTTGAACCGTGTTTAACTAAACTACATTAAATTAAATAAAGCTAAACTGAATTAAATAGATTTGAACCGTGTTTAACTAAACTACATTAAATCAAATAAAGCTAAACTGAATTAAATTGATTTGAACCGTGTTTAACTAAACTACATTAAATTAAATAAAGTTAAACTGAATTTAATTGGTTTGAATCATGTTTAACTAAACTACATTAAATTAAATAAAGATAAACTGAATTACATTGATTTGAACCGTGTTCAACTAAACTACATTAAATTCAATTAACACAAAAAAACAGACAACACACTAATGGATTTAAAACACAAGAAGCTTACCCACTTGCTGGAGTTGGCAGAGGTTACAGGTTCGATGCCAGACTTGAGCACCCAATACTGCAATTAGCAGCATGCAGCTTTTTATTTATTGAGGAGCTGAGGTGACACACACACACAAATTCCACAAACAGATGCCTTTACCTTATTTGGAATAAACCTGTTCCAAGTTATCTATCTGAGCTAAACTCTGTGCACAGGTTTCAGTGCTCAAGGCACCCAAGGGTGCTCCACAATAGAAACCATTATCACATTGGGGTAATCTTTACATGAAGGCAGTTTCGGCCATTGTCACAGATGGAAAACTAGCCGCATTTCCTGTCCTCAGGTATCTTTGCAAACAACTTGTCTGTCTGCCTTGCCTTTTGCAGTACACATTTTTAAATTTACCAAAAAGCTACGAGCTTTGATTTTTAAATTTACAAAAAAGCTACGAGCTTTAATTTATAAATTTATCAAAAAGCTACGAGCTTTCATTTATAAATTTATCAAAAAGCTACGAGCTTTAATTTATAAATTTATCAAAAAGCTACAAGCTTTCATTTATAAATTTATCAAAAAGCTGCGAGCTTTAATTTATCAATTTATCAAAAAGCTACGAGCTTTAATTGATAAATTTATCAAAAAGCTACGAGCTTTAATTGATAAATTTATCAAAAAGCTACGAGCTTTAATTTATAAATTTATCAAAAAGCTGCGAGCTTTAATTTTTTAATTTATCAAAAAGCTACGAGCTTTAATTGATAAATTTATCAAAAAGCTACGAACTTTAATTTATAAAATATCTTTTAATAGCAAGAGGTGGAGAGAGAGGAGGGGGCGAGAGAGAGGGAAGGGGAGAGAGAGGACAGAGAGAGAGAGAGATTCACACACACACAAACAAACTCAAAAAGCTACGAGCTTTAATTGATAAATTTATCAAAAAGCTACGAGCTTTAATTTTTAAATTTATCAAAAAGCTACGAGCTTTAATTTATAAACCGGCATGTTGGTCGTTGTGGGCAGGTGGGACTAGTGTAGATGGGGCATGATGGACGGTGTGGGCAGGTGGGACGAGTGTAGATGGGGCATGTTGGTCGGGGTGGGCAGGTGGGACTAGTGTAGATGGGGCATGTTGGGCGGTGTGGGCAGGTGGGACTAGTGTAGATGGGGCATGTTGGGCGGTGTGGGCAGGTGGGACTAGTGTAGATGGGGCATGTTGGTCGTTGTGGGCAGGTGGGACTAGTGTAGATGGGGCATGTTGGTCGGTGTGGGCAGGTGGGACTAGTGTAGATGGGGCATGTTGGTCTGTGTGGGCGGGTGGGACTAGTGTAGATGGGGCATGTTGGTCAGTGTGGGCGGGTGGGACTGGTGTAGATGGGGCATGTTGGTCAGTGTGGGCGGGTGGGACTGGTGTAGATGGGGCATGATGGACGGTGTGGGCGGGTGGGACTAGTGTAGATGGGGCATGTTGGTCTGTGTGGGCAGGTGGGGACTAGTGTGGATGGGGCATGTTGGTCAGTGTGGGCGGGTGGGACTGGTGTAGATGGGGCATGTTGGTCAGTGTGGGCAGATGGGACTAGTGTAGATGGGGCATGATGGACGGTGTGGGCGGGTGGGACTAGTGTAGATGGCGCATGTTGGTCAGTGTGGGCAGGTGGGACTAGTGTAGATGGGGCATGATGTTCAGTGTGGGCAGGTTGCACTAGTGTAGATGGGGCATGTTGGTCGGTGTGGGCAGGTGGGACTAGTGTAGATGGGGCATGTTGGCCGGTGTGGGAAGGTGTGACTAGTGTAGATGGGGCATGTAGGTCGGTGTGGGCAGGTGGGACTAGTGTAGATGGGGCATGTTGGGCGGTGTGGGCAGGTGGGACTAGTGTAGATGGGGCATGTTGGGCGGTGTGGGCAGGTGGGACTAGTGTAGATAGGGCATGTTAGAAACATAGAAAATAGGTGCAGGAGTAGGCCATTCAGCCCTTCGAGCCTGCACCGCCATTCAATATGATCATGGCTGATCATCCAGCTCAGTAGCCTGTACCTGCCTTCTCTCCATACCCCCTGATCCCTTTAGCAAAAAGGGCCACATCTAACTCCCTCTTAAATATAACCAATGAACTGGCCTCAACTACCTTCTGTGGCAGAGAATTCCACAGAATCACCACTCTCTGTGTGAAGAAATGTTTTCTCATCTCGGTCCTAAAAGCTGTGACCCCTGGTTCTGGACTCCCCCAACATCGGGAACAATCTTCCCGCATCTAGCCTCTCCAACCCCTTAAGAATTTTATATGTTTCTATAAGATCCCCCCTCAGTCTTCTAAATTCCAGCGAGTACAAGCCCAGTCTATCCAGTCTTTCCTCATATGAAAGTCCCGCCATCCCAGGGATCAATCTGGTGAACCTTCTCTGTACTCCCTCTAAGGCAAGAAAGTATTTCCTCAGGTTAGGAGACCAAAACTGCACACAATACTCCAGGTGCGGTCTCACCAAGGCCTTGTACAACTGCAGCAGAACCTCCCTGCTCCTATACTCAAATCCTCTTGCTATGAATGTCAACATACCATTCACTTTCTTCACTGCCTGCTGCACCTGCATGCTTGCTTTCAATGACTGGTGCACCATGACACCCAGGTCACGTTGCATCTCCCCCTCTCCCAATCGGTCACTATTCGGGTAATACTCTGCTTTCCTGTTCTTGCCGCCAAAGTGGATAACATCACATTTATCCACATTATATTGCATCTGCCATGCATTTGCCCACTCTATCCAAGTCACTCTGCAGCCTCCTAGCATCCTCCTAGCACATGTTGGTCTATGTGGGCGGGTGGGACTAGTGTAGATGGGGCATGTTGGACGGTGTGGGCAGGTGGGACTAGTGTAGATGGGGCATGATGGACGGTGTGGGCGGGTGGGACTAGTGTAGATGGGGCATATTGGTCAGTGTGGGCAGGTGGGACTAGTGTAGATGGGGCATGTTGGTCAGTGTGGGCAGGTGGGACTAGTGTAGATGGGGCATGTTGGTCGGTGTGGGCAGGTGGGACTAGTGTAGATGGGGCATGTTGGTCGGTGTGGGGCAGGTGAGACTAGTGTAGATGGGGCATGTTGGCCGGTGTGGGCAGGTGGGACTAGTGTAAATGGGGCATGTTGGACGGTGTGGGCGGGTGGGACTAGTGTAGATGGGGCATGTTGGCCGGTGTGGGCAGGTGGGACTAGTGTAGATGGGGCATGTTGGACGGTGTGGGCAGGTGGGACTAGTGTAGATGGGGCATGTTGGTCCGTGTGGGCAGGTGGGACTAGTGTAGATGGGGCATATTGGTCAGTGTGGGTGGGTGGGACTAGTGTAGATGGGGAATGTTGGTCTGTGTGGGCGGGTGGGACTAGTGTAGATGGGGCATGTTGGTCAGTGTGGGCAGGTGGGAATAGTGTAGATGGGGCATGTTGGTCAGTGTGGGCGGGTGGGACTAGTGTAGATGGGGCATGTTGGTCGGTGTGGGAAGGTGGGACTAGTGTAGATGGGGCATGTTGGTCGGTGTGGGCAGGTGGGACTAGTGTAGATGGGGCATGTTGGGTGGTGTGGGCAGGTGGGACTAGTGTGGATGGGGCATGTTGGGCGGTGTGGGCAGGTGGGACTAGTGTAGATGGGGCATGTTGGGCGGTGTGGGCAGGTGGGACTAGTGTAGATGGGGCATGTTAGAAACATAGAAAATAGGTGCAGGAGTAGGCCATTCAGCCCTTCGAGCCTGCACCGCCATTCAATATGATCATGGCTGATCATCCAGCTCAGTAGCCTGTACCTGCCTTCTCTCCATACCCCCTGATCCCTTTAGCAAAAAGGGCCACATCTAACTCCCTCTTAAATATAGCCAATGAACTGGCCTCAACTACCTTCTGTGGCAGAGAATTCCACAGATTCACCACTCTCTGTGTGAAGAAATGTTTTCTCATCTCGGTCCTAAAAGACTTCCCCCTTATCCTTAAGCTGTGACCCCTGGTTGTAGACTCCCCCAACATCGGGAACAATCTTCCCGCATCTAGCCTCTCCAACCCCTTAAGAATTTTATATGTTTCTATAAGATCCCCCCTCAGTCTTCTAAATTGCTGCGAGTATATGCCCAGTCTATCCAGTCTTTCCTCATATGAAAGTCCCACCATCCCAGGGATCAATCTGGTGAACCTTCTCTGTACTCCCTCTAAGGCAAGAAAGTATTTCCTCAGGTTAGGAGACCAAAACTGCACACAATACTCCAGGTGCGGTCTCACCAAGGCCTTGTACAACTGCAGCAGAACCTCCCTGCTCCTATACTCAAATCCTCTTGCTATGAATGCCAACATACCATTCACTTTCTTCACTGCCTGCTGCACCTGCATGCTTGCTTTCAATGACTGGTGCACCATGACACCCAGGTCACGTTGCATCTCCCCTTCTCCCAATCGGTCACCTTTCAGGTAATACTCTGCTTTCCTGTTCTTGCCGCCAAAGTGGATAACATCACATTTATCCACATTATATTGCATCTGCCATGCATTTGCCCACTCGCCTAATCTATCCAAGTCACTCTGCAGCCTCCTAGCATCCTCCTAGCACATGTTGGTCTGTGTGGGCGGGTGGGACTAGTGTAGATGGGGCATGTTGGACGGTGTGGGCAGGTGGGACTAGTGTAGATGGGGCATGATGGACAGTGTGGGCGGGTGAGACTAGTGTAGATGGGGCATGTTGGTCAGTGTGGGCAGGTGGGACTAGTGTAGATGGGGCATGTTGGTCAGTGTGGGCAGGTGGGACTAGTGTAGATGGGGCATGTTGGTCTGTGTGGGCAGGTGGGACTAGTGTAGATGGGGCATGTTGGCCGGTGTGGGAAGGTGGGACTAGTGTAGATGGGGCATGTTGGTCAGTGTGGGCAGGTGGGACTAGTGTAGATGGGGCATGTTGGTCAGTGTGGGCGGGTGGGACTAGTGTAGATGGGGCATGTTGGTCAGTGTGGGACTAGTGTAGATGGGGCATGTGGTCAGTGTGGGCGGGTGGGACTAGTGTAGATGGGGCATGTTGGTCTGTGTGGGCGGGTGGGACTAGTGTAGATGGGGCATGTTGGTCAGTGTGGGCTGGTGGGACTAGTGTAGATGGGGCATGTTGGTCAGTGTGGGCGGGTAGGACTAGTGTAGATGGGGCATGTTGGTCTGTGTGGGCGGGTGGGACTAGTGTAGATGGGGCATGTTGGTCAGTGTGGGCAGGCGGGACTAGTGTAGATGGGGCATGATGAATGGTGTGGGCAGGTGGGACTAGTGTAGATGGGGCATGTTGGTCTGTGTGGGCAGGTGGGACTAGTGTAGATGGGGCATGATGGACGGTGTGGGCAGGTGGGTCTAGTGTAGATGGGGCATGATGGACGGTGTGGGCAGGAGGGACTAGTGTAGATGGGGCATGTTGGTCGGTGTGGGCATGTGGGACTAGTGTAGATGGGGCATGTTGGTCGGTGTGGGCAGGTGGGACTAGTGTAGATGGGGCATGTTGGTCTGTGTGGGCGGGTGGGACTAGTGTAGATGGGGAATGTTGGTCTGTGTGGGCGGGTGGGACTAGTGTAGATGGGGCATGTTGGTCTGTGTGGGCGGGTGGGACTAGTGTAGATGGGGCATGATGGACGGTGTGGGCGGGTGGGACTAGTGTAGATGGGGCATGATGGACGGTGTGGGCGGGTGGGACTAGTGTAGATGGGGCATGTTGGTCTGTGTGGGCGGGTGGGACTAGTGTAGATGGGGCATGTTGGTCAGTGTGGGCGGGTGGGACTAATGTAGATGGGGCATGATGGACGGTGTGGGCGGGTGGGACTAGTGTAGATGGGGCATGATGGACGGTGTGGGACTAGTGTAGATGGGGCATGTTGGACGGTGTGGGCGGGTGGGACTGGTGTAGATGGGGCATGTTGGTCAGTGTGGGACTAGTGTAGATGGGGCATGTTGGTCAGTGTGGGCGGGTGGGACTAGTGTAGATGGGGCATGTTGGTCTGTGTGGGCGGGTGGGACTAGTGTAGATGGGGCATGTTGGTCAGTGTGGGCGGGTGGGACTAGTGTAGATGGGGCATGTTGGTCAGTGTGGGCGGGTGGGACTAGTGTAGATGGGGCATGTTGGTCAGTGTGGGCGGGTGGGACTAGTGTAGATGGGGCATGTTGGTCTGTTTGGGCGGGTGGGACTAGTGTAGATGGGGCATGTTGGTCAGTGTGGGCAGGTGGGACTAGTGTAGATGGGGCATGATGAATGGTGTGGGCAGGTCGGACTAGTGTAGATGGGGCATGTTGGTCGGTGTGGGCGGGTGGGACTAGTGTAGATGGGGCATGTTGGATGGTGTGGGCGGGTGGGACTAGTGTAGATGGGGCATGAAGGACAGTGTGGGCAGGTGGGACTAGTGTAGATGGGGCATGATGGACGGTGTGGGCGGGTGGGACTAGTGTAGATGGGGCATGTTGGTCAGTGTGGGCAGGTGGGACTAGTGTAGATGGGGCATGTTGGGCGGTGTGGGCAGGTGGGACTAGTGTAGATGGGGCATGTTGGTAACATAGAAACATAGAAAATAGGGTCAGGAGTAGGCCATTCGGCCCTTCGAGCCTGTACGGACCGCCATTCAATATGATCATGGCCGATCATCCAGCTCAGTAGCCTGTACCTGCCTTCTCTCCATACCCCCTGATCCCTTTAGCCACAAGGGCCACATCCAACTCCCTCTTAAATATAGCCAATGAACTGGCCTCAACTACCTTCTGTGGCAGAGAGTTCCACTGGCAGAGAATTCCAGTGGAATTTATCAAATAAAATAAATTTATCAAAAAGCTACGAGCTTTAATTTATAAATTTATCAAAAAGCTACGAGCTTTCATTTATAAAATATCTTTTAATAGCAAGAGGTGGAGAGAGAGGAGGGGGAGAGAAAGAGGGAAGGGGAGAGAGAGGAGAGAGAGAGAGAGAGATTCACACACACACAAACAAACTCAAAAAGCTACGAGCTTTGATTTATAAATTTATCAAAAAACTGCGAGCTATAATTTATAAATTTATCAATAAGCTACGAGCTTTAAATTATAAACAGGCATGTTGGCCGGTGGGGGCAGGTGGGACTAGTGTAGATGGGGCATGTTGGTCAGTGTGGGCAGGTGGGACTAGTGTAGATGGGGCATGTTGGACGGTGTGGGCAGGTGGGACTAGTGTAGATGGGGCATGTTGGCCGGTGTGGGCAGGTGGGACTAGTGTAGATGGGGCATGTTGGTCTGTGTGGGCAGGTGGGACTAGTGTAGATGGGGCATGTTGGCCGGTGTGGGCAGGGTGGGACTAGTGTAGATGGGGCATGTTGGTCGGTGTGGGCAGGTGGGACTAGTGTAGATGGGGCATGTTGGTCGGTGTGGGCAGGTGGGACTAGTGTAGGTGGGGCATGTTGGTCTGTGTGGGCGGGTGGGACTAGTGTAGATGGGGCATGTTGGTCTGTGTGGGCGGGTGGGACTAGTGTAGATGGGGCATGTTGGTCTGTGTGGGCGGGTGGGACTAGTGTAGATGGGGCATGATGTCGGTGTGGGCGGGTGGGACTAGTGTAGATGGGGCATGATGGACGGTGTGGGCGGGTGGGACTAGTGTAGATGGGGCATGTTGGTCTGTGTGGGCGGGTGGGACTAATGTAGATGGGGCATGTTGGTCA
This sequence comes from Rhinoraja longicauda, assembly GCF_053455715.1. Taxonomy (NCBI): domain Eukaryota; kingdom Metazoa; phylum Chordata; class Chondrichthyes; order Rajiformes; family Arhynchobatidae; genus Rhinoraja; species Rhinoraja longicauda. Next base: position 8,068 of record NW_027603182.1, read on the forward strand.
GTGTGGGCAGGTGGGACTAGTGTAGATGGGGCATGTTGGACGGTGTGGGCGGGTGGGACTAGTGTAGATTGGGCATGTTGGTCAGTGTGGGCGGGTGGGACTGGTGTAGATGGGGCATGTTGGACGGTGTGGGCAGGTGGGACTAGTGTAGATGGGGCATGTTGGTCAGTGTGGGCAGGTGGGACTAGTGTAGATGGGGCATGATGGACAGTGTGGGCGGGTGGGACTAGTGAAGATGGGGCATGTTGGTCAGTGTGGGCAGGTGGGACTAGTGTAGATGGGCCATGTTGGACGGTTGTGGGCAGGTGGGACTAGTGTAGATGGGGCATGTTGGTCAGTGTGGGCGGGTGGGACTGGTGTAGATGGGGCATGTTGGTCAGTGTGGGCAGGTGGGACTAGTGTAGATGGGGCATGTTGGACGGTGTGGGCAGGTGGGACTAGTGTAGATTGGGCATGTTGGTCAGTGTGGGCGTGTGGGACTGGTGTAGATGGGGCATGTTGGACGGTGTGGGCAGGTGGGACTAGTGTAGATGGGGCATGTTGGTCAGTGTGGGCAGGTGGGACTAGTGTAGATGGGGCATGATGGACAGTGTGGGCGGGTGGGACTAGTGAAGATGGGGCATGTTGGCCGGTGTGGGCAGGTGGGACTAGTGTAGATGGGGCATGATGGACGGTGTGGGCGGGTGGGACTAGTGTAGATGGGGCATGATGGCTATCCACCTCTTGCTATTAAAAGATATTTTATAAATTAAAGCTCATAGTTTTTTGTTTGGGGGAGAGAGAGGGAGGGAGGGAGAGAGGGAGGGATGGGGTGAGGGAGGGAGAGAGGAGGGGAAGAGAGAGGAGGGGGAGAGAGAGGAGGGGGAGAGAGAGGGGGAGAGAGAGAGGAGGGGAAAGAGAAGGGGGAGAGCTATTTAATCTTGTTATTAAAAAGATATTTTATACCTCAAAAAGCTATGAGCTTTAATTGATAAAATATCTTTTAATAGCAAGAGGTGGAGACTGGGTGTGGACAATGTCGCCCGTCGGGCGGGCTGCTAATTGATAATTGGTGGGATCGCTGAGCCTTGGGGAAGTTGTGGGCTTATGAAGGGCCACATGTGCTCACTGTTTATTTCAACAAAATGGCCGCCACATGTGCTCACTGTTTCCTTCAACAAAATGGCCGCCACATGTGCTCGCGGTTTCTTTGTGTCAATGTTTGTCCTTGCTTGCTAGCTCCCCTTCCCTCTCTCTCTCCCCCTCCTCTCTCTCACAATAGGTGCAGGAGGCCAGCGCTGCCAGCGCTGCCGTCGCAGCTGCGGCTTGCCTGCAGTCCGTCTGTCTTTCGTGTTTTTTGTTGTTTTTGTCTGAATTGTAGTTTTAATATGGTGTAGGGTTTGTATGTTATGTTTGGGGGGGTGGGGGGGTGGGGAGGGAACGGGAACTGTAAAATTCTCTCTCCCGAACGGAGACGCGACCTTTGTTTCTGTGTCGTGTCTCCATTCCCGTTGAGGCCTACCACCGGCCATGCACCTGGGACCACCTGGGGTTCTGGTTCGCAGAGCCCGCGGCCCGGACTCACCACCTGCGGCGCTGGCTGCCTGCGGATGCTGCGGGAGCGGCTGCGATTCGTCTCCGGAGGCTCCGGCGCGGGCCGCGTGGATGTCGGAAGCCCGCAGGCCCCTGGATGGGGGCCGACATCGGGAGCTCCGGCAGCGGCAGAGGCAGCGTGTTCACCCGCCCCGAATCGCGGGGGTTGGGTCGGCCCGCCGCGGACCTTTCACCGTCCGGCGCGGCCTGGAATAGGCCGTGGACTTTTCACCGTCCAGCAGGGGCTTCAATATCGGGAGCCCCGACCGCCCCGACGTGGCAACTCCAACAGCCTGACCGCGGGAGAAGACGGCAGGGAAGAGAAAAATACATTTTGGCCTTCCATCACAGTGAGGAGGGACTGGAGGAGACTCACTGTGATGGATGTTTCTTTTTGTTTGGTGTTAGTTGTGATTGTATGTGTTATTGCATTTTTATTGATTATTCTTATTGGTCTTATTGTTCAACTGCGGGTAATGTTTCATTTCACTACACATTTATGTGTATGTGACAAATAAACGACTATTGACTATTGACTATTGAGGAGGCCATTCGGCCCTTCGAGCCTGTACGCACCGCCATTCAATGTGATCGCGGCTGATCGTTCTCAATCAGTACCCACTCTTATGTGGGTTTTAAATTGGTTAATTTTTTCGGGGTTAAATATAGTTGATGTAAAAAATTATATTGTACTAAACTATATCTCACATTAATAGTATTTTTCATACTATCTAAACACAATCTTTCCCAACTTGGTTCATCAATGATAATATTAAGATCTGTTTCCCATCTTTGTCTTGATTTTTGAATTCCTATCTTTCGACTAGATGTTTGTAATAATTTATACATTGATGATATAATTTTTTTTATTCCCTTGCCCTGAATCAAGGATTCAATTCCTTTAATCTGAAATAGAGACATTGAATGACCTAACTTTTCCCTTAAAAAAGATTGTAATTGATAATAGAAAAAAATACTATTCCCTGGAATTTGATATTTATTTCTCAATTGAGAAAATGTCAAAAAGTTATTTCCTTCATAGCAATCTCCTATATGTTTAATACCCTTCTGTTCCCAGACTTGTAGTATTTGATTATTCCAAGCAAACGGCAATAATCTATTTTTTACTAATGGAGTTTTAGCTGTTAAAACAAATCTTTTATCATTAACTTTAACAATTTTCAACAATGTATTAATTAAATGTTTTAGCAAAGGTGACTCTTTATCCTTAACTAATAGCTTCGCTTCCCATTTATATATAAATTCTTCTGGACATAACTCTTTTATTTTATCCATTTCAATTTTAACCCATGCTGTTTTTCCACCCTCTTGATAAAAGGATGAAATAAAACTCATTTGTGCTGCCAGATAATAATTTTTAAAATTTGGTAATTGCAGTCCACCTAATTCAAATTTCCATGTTAATTTTTCCAGAGACACTCTTGGCATTTTACCTTTCCAAAGAAAATTCCTCACAATTTTGTTCAATTCTTGAAAAAACTTATTTAGCAAAGGTATAGGCAGTGTTTGGAATAAATACTGTATCCTCGGAAAAATATTCATCTTAATACAGTTCACTCTCCCTAGCAATGTAATTGGAAGATTCATCCATTTCTTCAGGTCCTCATCTATTTTTTTTATTAATGGTTTATAATTTAATTTATACAAATTATTTAACTTATTATCTACTTTAACTCCTAAGTACTTAATGCCTTCTTTTTGCCATTTAAACTGACTTTCTCTTTTACATTGGTCATAATTGCCTTCAAAAAGAGGCATTATTTCAGTTTTATCTTTATTAATTTTATATCCTGATACTTTCCTGTATTCTTCCAATCTGAAATATAATTTTCTTAAGGATTCCAATGGTCTAGTAAGACAAATTAGGACATCATCTGCAAATAAAGTAATTTTGTGATCTTCCTGATTAACTTTAAATCCTTTAATGTCTGAATCTGATCTTATTAGTTCTGCCAGAGGTTCAATAGCCAGATTCAAACTCTCTGTCACAGATTTAAAACTAGCCACATTCCCTGTCCTCAGGTATCTTTGCAAACAACTCGTCTGCCTGTCTGCGCTGGCTTTTGCAGTACACATTCTCGGAGGTGTGAATGTAAAACAAGGGCCGAAGCTGCCTTCATGTCTGGTTACTCCAATGTGATAATCGCTTCTATTGTGTAGCCCTGAGCTCTGGAATAAAGTGGAGATTTTTAAAAAATATATAGTTTTGGAGAGTTTGAGAAAGGGAGGGAGGGAGGGAGGGACGGAGTGAGAGAGAGAGAGGGAGGGAGGGTGAGATGGGGAGGGAGGAGAGAGAGGGGGAGAGAGAGAGATTCACCCACGTACAAACAAACTCAAAAAGCTACGAGCTTTAATTTATAGAAACAGAAACATAGAAAATAGGTGCAGGAGTAGGCCATTCGGCCCTTCGAGCCTGTACGCACCGCCATTCAATATGATCATGGCTGATCATCCAGCTCAGTATCCTGTACCTGCCTTCTCTCCATACCCCCTGATCCCTTTAGCCACAAGGGCCACATCTAACTCCCTCTTAAATTTAGCCAATGAACTGGCCTCAACTACCTTCTGTGGCAGAGAGTTCCACTGGCAGAGAATTCCAATGGAATTTATCAAATAAAATAAATTTATCAAAAAGCTACGAGCTTTAATTTATAAATTTATCAAAAAGCTACGAGCTTTAATTTATAAATTTATCAAAAAGCTACGAGCTTTAATTTATAAATTTATCAAAAAGCTACGAGCTTTAAAATGTTAAATTTATCATAAAGCTACGAGCTTTAATTTATAAAGTTATCGAAAAGCTACGAGCTTTAATTTATAAAATATATTTTAATAGCAAGAGGTGGAGAGAGAGGAGGGGGAGAGAGAGAGGGAAGGGGAGAGAGAGGAGAGAGAGAGAGAGATTTACACACACACAAGCAAACTCAAAAAGCTGCGAGCTTTAATTTATAAATTTATCAAAAAGCTACGAGCTTTAATTTATAAATTTATCAATAAGCTACGAGCTTTAAATTATAAACAGGCATGTTGGTCAGTGTGGGCAGGTGGGACTAGTGTAGATGGGGCATGTTGGGCGGTGTGGGCAGGTGGGACTAGTGTAGATGGGGCATGTTGGTCGTTGCGGGCAGGTGGGACAAGTGTAGATGGGGCATGTTGGGCGGTGTGGGCAGGTGGGACAAGTGTAGATGGGGCATGTTGGGCGGTGCGGGCAGGTGGGACGAGTGTAGATGGGGCATGTTGGGCGGTGTGGGCAGGTGGGACTAGTGTGGATGGGGCATGTTAGAAACATAGAAAATAGGTGCAGGAGTAGGCCATTCGGCCCTTCGAGCCTGTACGCACTGCCATTCAATATGATCATAGCTGATCATCCAGCTCAGTAGCCTGTACCTGCCTTCTCTCCATACCCCCTGATCCCTTTAGCCACAAGGGCCACATCTAACTCCCTCTTAAATATAGCCAATGAACTGGCCTCAACTACCTTCTGTGGCAGAGAATTCCACAGATTCACCACTCTCAATCAGTACCCACTCTCTGTGTGAAAAAAACATTCTCATCTCGGTCCTAAAAGACTTCCCCTTTATCCTTAAACTGTGACCCCTGGTTCTGGACTTCCCCAACATCGGGAACAATCTTCCCGCATCTAGCCCGTCCGACCCCTTAAGAATTTTGTACGTTTCTCCCCTCAATCTTCTAAATTCCAGCGAGTACAAGCCGAGTCTATCCAGTCTATCTTCATATGAAAGTCCTGCCATCCCAGGAATCAATCTAGTGAACCTTCTCTGTACTCCCTCCATGGCAAGAATGTCTTTCCTCAGATTAGGAGACCAAAACTGTACGCAATACTCCAGGTGCGGTCTCACCAGGGCCCTGTACGACTGCAGAAGGACCCCTTTGCTCCTAAACTCAAACTAGGAGACCAAAACGGTACGCAATATTCCAGGTGCGGTCTCACCAATGCCCTGTGCAACTGCAGCAGAACCTCCCTGCTCCTATACTCAAATCCCCTCCCTATGAATGCCAACATACCATTGGCTTTCTCCACTGCCTGCTGCACCTGCATGCCTACTTTCAATGACTGGTGCACCACGACACCCAGGTCTCGTTGCGTCTCCCCTTCTCCTAATCGGCCACCATTCAGATAATAGTCTGCTTTCCTGTTCTTGCCACCAAAGTGGACAACCACACATTTATCCAGAAGTGCTTTGAAAGGCTGGCCCTCTCACACATTAAATCCAGCATCACTGACTCACTGGACTCGCGTCAATGTGCAAACTCATCCACAGAGGACACCATCTCTCTGGCTCTTCGCACTGTCCTGACTCACCTGGAGAGACAGGGCACGTACGCGAGGATGCTACTCATTGACTCTAGCTCTGCCTTCAAACACGCTCATCCCCCACCAAGCTCGTCACCAAACTCCACCAGCTAGGCCTCGGCTCGCCGTTGTCATGATTAGGAGTAGAATTGGGCCATTCGGCCCATCAGGTCTACTCTGCCATTCAATCATGGCTGACCTATCTCTCTCTCCCAACCCCATTCTCCTGCCTTCTCCCCATAACCTCTGACACCTGTACTAATTCAGAATCTATCTATCTCTGCCTTACAAATATCCACCGACTTGCCCTCCACAGCCTTCTGTGGCAAAGAATCCCACAGATTCATCACCCTCTGACTAAAGAAATCTCTCCTCATCTCCTTCCTAAAGGACTCTCTGTCCTTTAATTCTGAGGCTATGACTAGTCCTAGACTCTCCCACCAGTGGAAACATCCTCTCCACATCCACTCTATCCAAGCCTTTCACTATTCTGTATGTTTCAATAGACAATAGGTGCAGGAGGAGGCCATTCGGCCCTTCGAGCCTGTACGCACCGCCATTCAATGTGATCATGGCTGATCATTCTCAATCAGTACCCCGTTCCTGCCTTCTCCCCATACCCCCTGACTCCGCTATCCTTAAGAGCTCTATCTAGCTCTCTCTTGAATGTATTCAGAGAATTGGCCTCCACTGCCCTCTGAGGCAGAGAATCCCACAGATTCAAACTCTCTTTTTATTTATTTTTTTAATAAATTTTATTTAAGTTTTAACAGAAATCATACAAGTTACATTTCATAGTAAGCAATAATAACTACATTATACAATACAATACAATATATCTTTATTGTCATTGTACCCAGGGGTACAACGAGATTGGGAATGCGCCTCCCATACGATGCAATAATTTAGGTAATTTAGACAGCAGCAACCCAACGAAACAAAACAGTTGTAACAGTTTTGGACAGGGTAAAGTGCAAGTTGATCTATGCATTGTGGCCATCCGGCTCAGCAGGACCGGTTCATAGCAGCTATGGCCCTGGGGATGAAGCTGTTCCTGAGTCTGGAGGTGCGGGCGTAGAAGGCCTTGTATCGTCTGCCCGATGGAAGGAGTTCGAACAGACTGTTGCAGTGGTGTGAAGAGTCTTTGTGGATGCTGGTGGCTTTTCTGAGGCATCGTGTGTTGTAGATGCCCTCCAAGTCTGGTAGCTGTGTTCCGATGGCCCTCTGAGCTCTATGGACTACCCGCTGTAGAGCTTTCCTTTCTGCCTCCGTGCAGCTGAGGTACCACACAGGGATGCCATGCGTTAGGATGCTCTCTATGGTGCAGCGGTAGAAGGTCGTCAGCAGCTGTTGGGGTAGACCAGACTTTTTCAGTGTTCGATTATACATGTATTGTTCTGTATTATCTCCCCTCCCACCACCCCCCCTTCCCCCCCACCCCCCCAGTTAAAAAGAAGGAAAAAGAAAATGAAAAAGAAAGAGAGAAAGAAAGAAACCTGGAGTCCAGAATGAGACACTTCCGGGTAATTTCTTATTAAATTCTTATTAAAGGTATCAAAACAATCCTGAATTTAAATATTTCCAATTCTTAATCCTAGCTTTAAAATGAATGGGTTCCACACCTTCAAGAAGAAGTCATATCCATTTCTCAGATTATACGTAGCTTTTTCTAATGGGATACAACTACACATTTCTGCAAACCATCTTTCAAATCTTATTTCATTTTGATCTTTCCAAGTGACCGCTACACATTTTTTTGCTACTGCTATTGCTATTTTGAGAAATCTTTCCTGATGTTTATCTAAAATTAGCTTTGGTAATATTCCTTTTGTATCTCCCAATAAAAACAACCTTGAATCCATTGGTATGATCTTATTCATCAATTGTTCCAAATTTCTTTTTAGGTCTTTCCAAAAAGGAGTTGCCTTCTGACATGCCCATGTGGAGTGTAAAAAAGTACCCACGTCTTGGTTGCATCTAAAACAAATTTCAGATGAGTTTGGTTTTAAATTGTTTAATTTTTTCGGGGTTAAATATAGTTGATGTAAAAAATTATATTGTACTAAACTATATCTCACATTAATAGTATTTTTCATACTATCTAAACACAGTCTTTCCCAACTTGGTTCATCAATGATAATATTAAGATCTGTTTCCCATCTTAGTCTTGATTTTTGAATTCCTATCTTTGGACTAGATTTTTGTAATAATTTATACATTGATGATATACATTTTTTTATTCCCTTGCCCTGAATCAGGGTTTCAATTCCTTTAATCTGAAATAGAGACATTGAATTACCTAACTTTTCCCTTAAAAAAGATTGTAATTGATAATAGAAAAAAATACTATTCCCTGGAAATTGATATTTATTTCTCAATTGAGAAAATGTCAAAAAGTTATTTCCTTCATAGCAATCTCCTATATGTTTAATACCCTTCTGTTCCCAGACTTGTAGTATTTGATTATTCCAAGCAAACGGCAATAATCTATTTTTTACTAATGGAGTTTTAGCTGTTAAAACAAATCTTTTATCATTAACTTTAACAGTTTTCAACAATGTATTAATTAAATGTTTTAGCAAAGGTGACTCTTTATCCTTAACTAATAGCTTCGCTTTCCATTTATATATAAATTCTTCTGGACATAACTCTTTTATTTTATCCATTTCAATTTTAACACATGCTGTTTTTCCACCCTCTTGATAAAAGGATGAAATAAAACTCATTTGTGCTGCCAGATAATAATTTCCATGTTCATTTTTCCAGAGACACTCTTGGCATTTTACCTTTCCATAGAAAATTCTTCACAATTTTGTTCAATTCTTGAAATTTTTTATTTAGCAAAGGTATAGGCAGTGTTTGGAATAAATACTTTATCCTCGGAAAAATATTCATCTTAATACAGTTCACTCTCCCTAACAATGTAATTGGAAGATTCATCCATTTCTTCAGGTCCTCATCTATTTTTTTTATTAGTGGTTTATAATTTAATTTATACAAATTATTTAACTTATTATCTACTTTAACTCCTAAGTACTTAATGCCTTCTTTTTGCCATTTAAACTGACTTTCTCTTTTACATTGGTTATAATTGCCTTCAAAAAGAGGCATTATTTCAGTTTTATCTTTATTAATTTTATATCCTGATACTTTCCCGTATTCCTCCAATCTGAAATATAATTTTCTTAAGGATTCCAATGGTCTAGTAAGACAAATTAAGACATCATCTGCAAATAAAGTAATTTTGTGATCTTCCTGATTAACTTTAAATCCTTTAATGTCTGAATCTGATCTTATTAGTTCTGCCAGAGGTTCAATAGCCAGATTCAAACTCTCTGTCACAGATTTAAAACTAGCCACATTCCCTGTCCTCAGGTATCTTTGCAAACAACTCGTCTGTCTGTCTGCGCTGGCTTTTGCAGTACACATTCTCGGAGCCACATGGGGGCAAAATATGATGGGAGGCCATGACTGAAGAAAATGTGGCCAAAGGAATATACTGCAAAAGGCAAGGGATGTTGTTTGCAAAGATACCTGACTACAGGGAATGTAGCCGGTTGCAAGCTGTGATCATCCATCGCCTCTATTGTGTACATGGTTGGAGGTGTGAATGTAAAACAAGGGCCGAAGCTGCCTTCATGTCTGGTCACTCCAATGTGATCATTGCTTCTATTGTGTAGCCCTGAGCTCTGGAATAAAGTGGAGATAGTTTTGGAGAGTTTGAGAAAGGGAGGGAGGGAGGGAGGGAGGGAGAGAGAGAGAGGGAGGGAGGGAGAGAGAGGGAGGGAGGGGGAGAGAGGGAGAGAGGAGGGAGGGAGGGAGGGAGAGAGAGGGGGAGAGAGGGAGGGAGGGAGGGAGAGGGAGGGAGAGGGAGGGAGGGAGAGAGAGAGGGGAGGGAGGGAGGGAGAGAGGGAGGGAGGGAGAGAGAGAGAGAGGGAGGGGGAGGGAGGGAGGGAGAGAGGGAGGGAGGGAGGGAGGGAGGGGGAGGGAGAGGGAGGGAGGGAGGGAGGGAGGGAGAGGGAGAGGGAGGGAGGGAGGGAGGGAGGGAGGGAGGGAGGGAGGGAGAGGGAGGGAGGGAGAGGGAGAGAGGGAGGGAGGGAGGGAGGGAGGGAGGGAGGGAGGGAGGGAGGGAGGGAGGGAGGGAGGGAGGGAGGGAGGGAGGGAGGGAGGGAGGGAGGGAGAGGGAGGGAGGGGGAGGGAGAGGGAGGGAGGGAGGGAGAGGGAGGGAGGGAGGGAGGGAGAGAGAGGGAGGGAGGGGGAGGGAGAGGGAGGGAGAGGGAGGGAGGGAGGGAGGGAGAGAGAGGGAGGGAGGGAGGGAGAGAGGGAGGGACGGAGGGAGAGAGGGAGGGAGGGAGGGAGGGAGAGAGGGAGAGGGAGGGAGGGAGGGAGAGGGAGGGAGGGAGGGAGGGAGGGAGGGAGGGAGGGAGGGAGGGAGGGAGGGAGGGAGGGTGGGAGGGAGGGGGGGAGGGAGGGAGAGAGGGAGATTCACCCACGTACAAACAAACTCAAAAAGCTACGAGCTTTAATTTGTAGAAACAGAAACATAGACAAAAGGTGCAGGAGGAGGCCATTCGGCCCTTCGAGCCTGTACGCACCGCCATTCAATACGATCATGGCTGATCATCCAGCTCAGTATCCTGTACCTGCCTTCTCTCCAGACCCCCTGATCCCTTTAGCCACAAGGGCCACATCTAACTCCCTCTTAATGCACGGCGGGATTCGCTTACTAAAATGGCGGGCCTTAAGGCGTCATCTGATGCCAGGACTAAAAAGGGATCTCTGATTGGCTGCCGCGCCCATGGTCTATAAGCGTCATGTAGTGCTTGGGAGAAAGAACGCCGCTGATTGTGTCACCGCGCCACAGCGCACTGCGTCATCTGATCCTAGGGGAGAAAGAGCACCGCTGATTGGCCGCCGCGCCCATGTCTATGGCGTCATCTGTTGCCAGGGTTTAAAGCGACCTATGATTGGCCGCCGCGCCCATGTCTATGGCGTCATCTGTTCCCAGGAGAGGAACACTTCTGATTGGTCACCGCGCTGCAGCGCAAAAGCGTTATCTGACGCCAGGGGAGAAAGAGTACCTCTGATGGCCACCGCGCCCACAGGGTATAACGGGACCTCTGAGTGGCCGCCGCGCCTATGCCTTTGTCGTCGTCTGTTGCCAGGGTGGAAAGAGCAACTCTGATTGGCCGCCGCGCACATGCCTTTTGCATCTCCTGTTGCCTGGGCAAAACGAGACCGCTGATTGGCCGCCGCGCCACAGCGCAGAGCGTCATCTGTTGCCGGGGGGGGGGGGAATGATTTTTTTGTGTAGGATTCCTAAATTGAACTGATACAATCTGCATTTTGGAATATGTGGCAACTGGAATAAATATAGAGAGAGAGAGAGAGAGAGAGGGAGGGGAGGGAGAGAGAGAGAGAGAGAGAGAGAGAGAGAGAGAGAGAGAGAGAGAGAGAGAGAGAGAGAGAGAGAGGAGTGAGAGGAGAGAGAGATGGAGAGTGAGAGGGAGAGAGAGAGGGAGAGGAGAGGAGAGATGGAGAGTGAGAGATAGAGAGAGAGAGAGAGAGAGAGAGAGAGAGAGAGAGAGAGAGAGAGAGAGAGAGAGAGAGAGAGAGAAGAGAGAGAGAGAGAGAGAGAGAGAGAGAGAGAGAGAGAGAGAGAGAGAGAGAGAGAGAGAGAGAGAGAGAGAGAGAGAGAGAGAGATAAAGACCCAGTGGTCCCCAGTGCGGAGGGGGTGGGGGGAGAATGAGGGGTAGAAACTGAAATAAACACTTCAATGATCAGGGACTGTCATTAAAAATGATCAATATATATGACAGGCAATGGTGTTATTTTTTCTGCTTAATCTGCATCTTTGAGCAAGGGGGTGATTGTGTGAATGTGAGGGTCT